>NW_010547631.1:0-8604 GCF_000687285.1 Phaethon lepturus | reverse complement strand
GCCAAGGACAGGCCAGCTCCTCATGCTGGCCTGCCAGCAAGAAGGCTGGGGGTGCCCGGGAAGCTGGGAGGGGACACAGCCAGGACAGCTGACCCAGGCTGGCCAAAGGGATATTCCATACCATATGGCGTCATGCTCAGTATATAAAGCTGGGACGAAGAAGGAAGGGGTGGAGGGACGTTCAGAGTGATGGCGTCTGTCTTCCCAAGAAGCCATTACGCGTGACGGAGCCCTGCTTCCCTGGAGATGGCTGAACCCCCGCCTGCCCATGGGGAGTGGTGAATTAATTCCTTGTTTTGCTTCGCTTGCATGCGCAGCTTTTCTTCACTTATTAAACTGTCTTTATCTCAACCCATGAGTTTCCTCACTTTTACTTTTCTGATTCTCTCTCCCGTCCCACCATAGTGGAGTGAGTGAGCAGCTGCGTGGTGCTTAGTTGCCAGCTGAGACTAAACCATGACATTGACACTGATCTGCCATCTCATATTAATAAAAAAAAAAAAAAAAAATTTTTTTCCTTTCCACTTCCCCTATGGAAACATTTGGTTTTAGAAAACAGACACAAATCAGGCTTCTGATGAAATATCATTATTTCCCATGGTGGAATAAGTTGGTGGAAAATGGTGAAGGAGAGGGGTGGAGGCTGCATCTCCTGACTTTCTCTGCTCTTGGTCACAACTATTTCATGAAATAGCCTTTTTGCCAATTTGAAAATTACACAGTGCCATCTAACCAAGAGCAAGAGGGAAGGAAAAAATCAAAATACATCAGTAACCAGGAGCTGTAAAGCATTGCCACCCATGGCACTTTGACACTACATCACAATTGGAAGCTTTTAGTAGTACAGCATGGGCACTAGCCCAGGAAAGTGCAGAGGGAATGTAGCAAATAAACAGCATCTCTTACCCACGGTCTGCGTATATATTATGCATGTGCTGGAAGGGGTAATAAGCCTTTCTCAGCCAAACCAGATAAGCTAGAGCTCCACTGCCCTCTCAGAGCAGCAGAAGTAACCCACAGAAGAATTGCTTTAACAGCCAATCCCACACACAAGCCATACAAAAGCAAGCCATGGCTTAGCCTCCTTATGCCCGATGGTATTTTCACATTTTTCTTCCAAATACATTTTTCATTGCATGCTCGAACATGTGAGTCATACAATTTCAGGTGCACAAAATGAGATTATAAATGCTGACAAGAGCCAAACTAGCAGACAACAAGCAACCTTCCACCAATAGCAGCCAGAATCTCTAGCTATGAAGGTACTAGTAGCTGTATCAGAGATTGTATTGGGGTTTACAGTAGGACCTCAACATACTTTATTTTCAGGCTGCTACCAGACATCAGCACTGAATTGTTTGGTAATTCAGGGAAACAGAATAAGATGACAAGCAAAAAATTCATTTTCATTTGGGATCTATATGAATATTTGAACTCCAGCCCTTCGGGTTAAAGAGCAAATGCCTTATAATTCATTGTGCCACTCATCCAGCCAGTTTCACAACTACAAGGGACAAGTCATTCCAGCTCCTAGTGCTATTTGTTTTAGGTACGTTGATCCTGAGAAGGTTCTTCTGGTGATGTTGAAGACTGTATCCACAGGGCTATAGAGGAATACAGTCTGATATTAGGGGCTTATTAAACATTCTGAGTCAGATCTTGAGCTGGTGTAAATTAACACAGCTCCATGGAAACAAATTAAAAAACCCAGCCTATGACAGCTAAGAATTCAACCCACAATCTCCATGCAGAAGAAATAATTCCTCTTCTGAAACGGGCACTGAAAGCTGGGATTTGCCCTGCCTGTTTCTGAGCAATGCCACCTTCCTCCTGAACCACAGACTATGACAGGAGCTCAAAGACAGCCAGGAACAGAATTCTTTTTATCATTAATAATAGCAGAAGCCTCAGCAGGTCTAAAGGCAGAGATGTCTTTCTGGATAAGCCCAAAGAATCATGAATATTTGTTTGAGGATTATCTACACATTTAAATCTTAGAAGCACTTTCCAATCCTATGCTGCTCATTCAATTCCAACAGATCATCATCTTTTTTCCCCCTTCTCCCAGCCCCAGTACCATTCTTACTCAGTTCTGGTCTATACACACAGAATAATGACATTTTTCCCCCCACAAATCCTCTCTGCAGTCTCAATATTCAGCTTACTCCTCAGTCCTCCTGAGGATAGAGAAAGGTCCTTTGCCAAATCTAGAGTAACTCTTTCAGTGGATTCTAAGGTAGATAAGATTAAACTTTCATTCTTCCTGATACAGATAGACGTGGAAAGTTCAAAACCTTTATGGCACTAAAAAGATATTCTTGTGAACAGACGACTATCTCAATTCCCCAAAGACTCATACCATAATTAAATTGGCTATTGAACTTCTCACAGTTTATAATGTTGAAGCGATAGGGAACTGCTAGTTTCATGTCACGGACTTCAAAGTAGAACCACTGGTGATGCTGGTTGCTGTTGACATCTGCATTCATAATTAGGTCATACTCAAACCTGTTAAGGAAGACAAAAAAAATGGTGGCCATGAACATCCCACCAGTCTGCCACTGAACCTGCTGAGGAGAGCAGGCTACACAATCAAATTCATTAATACCCTGTGAGAGTCAAAGAATGCCATCAAAATAGCGGTGCTCAAACACGCCATTAAATACTCACACTATGTTAGTCATGTCAAAATGTTGTGAGCTCTGCTTTCTCTGTACTGTTACTTTCCTGAAATCTAGGTGTTGGCAGGTGTCAAAACCTGCTTCCCTGGTCAACCCTTTCTGAACCCAGAAAAATTCCACCATTTCACCCTGTGGTCACAGCAGAAAGGCTGGTTGTACAAGCTGGTGTACTTACTCACGCACTTGGATGGCTTTGCGAAGATTTCCAGATTCAAACTTGGAGAAGAATGTCAGACAGCTTGGGGCACCTTGGCTTGAGTGACTGCAGTAAATCAAAGCAAGGATACCTATAGCAGGTTGCTTCAAAGACAAGTATTCCCCAGCATATTTTGTATGCTAAGACAGGTTTTTTAAAGTTTTTTTAATAAACAAGACCCTGAGAAGCAGCAAGACGTGAGCAAATCCATAACCTTCCTATCCAATGCAGCATTCTTCTCTACCCTTGCTTAGTGATGTTAAATTGCATCTTCTTTTCCTTTCCCAATACTCCCTGTTGTCCCAGTTCATATTTACTTTCTTTATTCTAGTTACTTTTCCCACTGAGCTATTCCCATTAGTTTATTATTTGCACCAGGCAGTTTTATACAATTACTATACATTTACTCTTCCCTCATCTATAGTTTCCTTCTCCTAAAGCTTAGAAACCCTCAGATTCACCTACAGCCTGTGACACTGGCTATACAGATGCTCAAGTGCACTCTCAATGGGAAGCCTGCTCAGCCTAGGTGCAGATAGACTGCATCTGGATTCATATATCCATATATAATAATAATTCATAATTCCCAATGCCAGCCTGCACGTCTGTTCCAAATCACTACGTACAATGCAGATATATGCAGGGACACTGCAGAGCCCCTTTGCTGTGTAGATTCTCTTGTTCTATCTGAAAAGTCTTGAGGCTCCCTTGCTCCCCTAACTTCCACAATAAATCCTTTCCTCAAAGACACATACTCTGAATCTACTCCTCCTGTATACTTTTCCTGTTGGGCCTTTGCCTCCTAGGTTATTTCTTCTATACCTTTATCGGAGCTGAACAAATAAACTAACGAAGCACTGACAATGCCCCCAGTTACAGTACTCAATTTAAGTTACCCACCTGGGCTGCTCTAAATCAAAAACAGTTCTGCCTATCACATCACCTGGCTGGATTAAGCGCCGAATATCATCTAGTACTTTGTCCCTAGAGGAGGGAAAAAAAAAAGCAAATTGTAATGACATTGTGAGAAATCTTGGTATAGGGTAATCTTGTAGAAGAAATACAAAGAGGCTTAGGAAATTATTTTGAAGGACTGGTAAGAAAGAAGATTTCCATGTGCTAATTCCAGGTGAACTTCATTTGTTTGTTTGTTGATTTTTTTCTTGTATTGTGATTTGGGTTTTGGTTTTTTACCATGAGAAAGCTCCTGCTCTGTTCCCATTACAAGTTGTTTTTTGCATTAAATGACTGATTCTGTACAATATTTATTCTCTACAGTATTCTGCCAGGTTTGATTTATCCCCAGTTCTTCCCAGTCAATGTCAATCTCCCAGATGGCCAGCCTTGTCCCGTGAGGAAATATCTGCCACGACTTATAAACCTACTAATCTGTCTCAGAGTGAATCTTGACTCTAAATCAAGATAATTTCTACTCATTATTAAACTGAAGTTCTCTGATCCCTAAAGATGATCAAGTGTGGAATACCAGATTTTCTTCCTGACCTTTGCAGCAATCAAGTTATGCCCTAAAGCATGATATGATTATTCCCATTTTAGCTGTATGGTTACACATGTTATTATAGTCATAAAAGCAAAGCTTTTAGAGCAACAGTGCAGGAAGAATATAGTACTTCTTGATGATGATGATTTTTGCCTCTAAATAAAACTTTTAGAATTATATTTGCTGCAGAAAGAATCATTATCTCTCCAGAGGTCAGAAATTAGCGGTCTTCACAAATGCCATTTGATTAGCATTGATCAACTTTAAAGTTTAGCACAGAATCCGGACTCTTTGGTATCTGCTAATAATTCACTACACCGCTAAAAAGAAATGTGAAGTCATTGCACACAGCCACGCATGGAACAGACAAAATGGTAGTTATAAGAGCAGCTTCCTCTCCCAGCACAGCTTCAACACACAGCTTTCCCCCCATCTGAGCACCTGAAAAAACAGAAGAAAAGCATCAGCCTCTAGCAGCGTGCCAGAGGAGAGATCTGGTTTTATTTCTTTCTGCAAGGTGCATGCCATATATGCTGTCTTCTCCTAGTAGGCTGGGCAGCAGGGAGGGAGAGCAGCCTGCTTACCTTGTCCGTGCTGATGCTCTCTGGCTCATGCCAGACCTCGCAGAAGCAGATGCACATGCTAGGGAAGGAGGAGAAGCTGCCGGAGGTCCCATGGAGCAGGCAGAGAGGGAGAGGCACAGCGAGAAGGGACACAGCAGCAGAAAGGCAGACAGGGAGAACAACCTGACAGACACACGGCTCCAAGAGGGCAGAAAGGATTTTTCCTTTCCTCCAAAAGCCAGGTGGGACCCATTGTTGTGAACACTAAAAGGTGGCTGGATTAAGAGCAAAAACATATCCCGAAAGGACACAGAATCTTCTCCATTTCTAAAATGAACTTGTTCTCATTTGTTTTCTAACAAGGTCACACACAGGTTCACGGTCCTTCAGGGTTTTGGTCTGCTTACTTTAAGGAAAAGCCACTAGTAAATCTATGTCAGTGCTTTGAAAAGCTTAGAGCCCCATCACATAGGTACATCGATACATTTATCAACAGCTAGTTTAATCAATAACAATTTGGAATATGAGATAGGGGAGTTTTTATGGATTCACAGAAGCCATAAAAGTCTCACTCCAAGGTTGCCACTACCACCTTCACCTACGAGACAAAGCAAGCAACTCACAGACAGTTCACAATTCGTTCACTGACACACAGAAAATGCATGTCAGACATAGGAAATAAACCTGCTGATTCCTAACCCTGTTTGCAATTCAGTCAAATACTGTTTTCCTTTCTTCAGGAGGAAAACCTAAATAAAATGATCCTGCTGTTTGGCCTATCGCTTTGCAGCAAATCACTGGATAGCCCAAAATTCATTCTGTAGCTTCTTAAAATATTCAGAGATGTGATAGTTGGAACCCACATAAACCAGTTTTGAGCCTGAGAGCTTTCAGTGTGGTAATTATATTAAAGCACAATCACCTTTGGACCCCATATTTGCGCTCCAACATGGGCTTGCTGTAAGGAGGTGGCTGGTGACCCCAGAAATCAGGGAACGCCAAGTCGTTGTAGCCTGGTATGGACTTAACACATTTGGCCCTAGCTATGTAGAAACCAGGGCTATGGAATGGAATATCCCCTTGGTGTTTCTGCAGAAGATTTGTCACTATGTTTGAGCTCTCCAGCCTCCCTCCAGGATTAGGTTTGATTGAGGCCTCGCATTCAGGGTAAAACACTTTTTTGTACCAAGCAGCATCTTTTGGGAGAGGACGCAAAGTAAGCACGTGACTCCTGACTGGATTTTCCTCTTCACAGGAGTCTGGATCTTGGGCTGCTTCTGCAACATCCCTCTTTTCATCAGTTTGATCCCATCTGCATTTCTCCTTCTTTGTCCAGCTCTGCAGCGGGACTTTGAAATCCTTTTCCCTTGGATCTGGTCCCATCTCTGTGACACTTTTTCTCCATGTATAGTTTGGATGTTTCACAGAAGTAGCA
The DNA here is from genome assembly GCF_000687285.1 of Phaethon lepturus. NCBI lineage: Eukaryota > Metazoa > Chordata > Aves > Phaethontiformes > Phaethontidae > Phaethon > Phaethon lepturus. The sequence goes on along the minus strand of NW_010547631.1, from coordinate 2,228 downwards.
CTTGGAATGAAATGACTCTCAGTCCTGTCCAAGCTCTTCTCTTCCTCAGATTCCGATTCAAGCTCCTTTAAATTTAAAAAGCAGAAGAAATTAAAAGAAACTGAAGACAGATTGTGCTCCTTCCAGAGGAAACCTTTCAAAGAAGAAAGAGAATATATTTACACATCTCCCAAAACTGTACTCATCCAATAAGACAGCCAGAGTATAATCAGCCCATAGACCACCTGCCAGAATTTCTCTTTCCACAAAGCTGTTTCAAACAGTAGTCCTCAGAAACTAAAAGGATCAGATTGAGTCATCTGGGTGAGTCATCTCCAATGAAAACTGATTGTTCTAACAAATTAGGGAAGATAAAACGCAAGGCATTTTTTAAAAATATAAACATTACAGCAGTGTGAAGGAGGACAGTTTGTCATGTAAAGCTCCACCCCGCCTTCATGCAAGTGCATAAATTAATCCATTTGCCTACTTATGGTCATAATAAATGTCACAGCATTGTGTGTACAGGAGATACATTAAGCCAGTGGTCCTTTCCAGATTCGTATTTGAATCACGGCTTTCAGCTCTCCTAAACTCCAAGACTTCTAATGAGTGTATTACTCCTCTTCATTTCTTGTCCCAAACTGCAACAGAACAGTGATTTGAACTGTGCATTTCATTCAGCGGCAGTGCAAACTTCTGCATTACTTCCTCCAAAACACAGCATTTATTTTCCACGTCTCATTCTGATCTTGATATTGCCATTGAAATTGCAAGGATACAAGTTATTATCTGACCAATTTCTCGTGTAGCAATTGATTCAATAGTGCTTAGTTAATCCATACCCACATAAATGTGTACCAACAACACTCCCTTTCTATCGTTCTTGATTCACACCAATAAACTAAGCAAAAAGTCTTAATCTTTGTTTTTCCAGTCCTATAAAACATCTAGGTTTCCTTTTGCAATAGCCTTATCTAGTTACCTTTTCTCAGTACTCCCTTTCAAGTATTTCCTAAATTCTTGAATATTTACAAATAAAGGAAGCCGCACTATGACAGTACCTCAAAATTATGGGAAAGTTCTGGACACATTGCTTCATATTGTCTAAGCTCTTCCTCTGGCCAGTCAAGCACTGTCCTTGACCTCAATTTGTTCACATCTGTTTCCAAGTCATAATCCTACAAAAGCAGAAGTAGAAAATCACATATATTAAACACACCCCACAAGATGACTGTTAAGTAATGTTCTACATAATACCCTTGATTTCTAATGATGTCATACTCACTTAATGAGTCCTATAACTGTTCTTCCCATATTCATGAAATCTATTAAAGTCATTTTGTGGAATGGAAAATAGAGACACAAGTGGAAAGACTACATCATGAAAAAGAGGAATTTGATTTTTTTTTTTTCTTTGTGGTATTTGAGCACCTAAGTAGAGATACCATGAAAAAATGATTTCAAAAAAGCATCAGGATGGAAACTTGAACCTTTTTATAAGCACCTCAATTTGGGAGGTTTCAAAATAAGAGACACCAACAACTACTAATTATTTCTGAGCATATCAACCATTCCCTTGCTCATATTGTGTAAACCAGTAGGTGCAGGTCCTCAAGATGTAATCAGTAATATTCTGATTCAATGAAACAATAATAAAATAAATTTATATTTAGCAAGAAAATTCTCAAAATATATCTAAGGCAAAATCATCCTCACAGGCCACCAGCAAAATTAGAAAGCTTAACACTTCTACCTTTGGTTTAGGCAACTACATGTTTTCCCTGAGTACCTACCAAGCAGACAGAAAGGTCTACATCTGTATTACTGAACTGCAGGCACCAGTTGCTTTTGTTTTATTTTTATCTCTCAGTGCTGCTTATAAAAATCTGTGAAACTCTTGTGCAATCCATCTTTTATACTCTCCAACTTTCTTGATATTTTTATATGAAGAAAAGCCTTTTAGGACTCAACTATCAACAAATCCGGGATAAGAACAATATCTGAAATTTTCACAACCAAAGGCAACTGTGCATTGATGTGCAACCTTCTCCATATCAGATACAATAACCAAAACCAAACTGTATCAAGCGTTCAGTCGTTGCATAAGAAACTAGGAAAATATGGGGCAAGAGGGAAGGATGGAGACATGGCATTGATGACTGGCCATTACACTACAACATTATTCAAATAATTCAACACATGACTAGTAAGTCCCACCAAATGATGATGTGAATGAGGGGATCGAG
>NW_010547630.1:384-2012 GCF_000687285.1 Phaethon lepturus | reverse complement strand
AGCCGGCTGCAGGCCGGCACAAACCCTCCCTCAGGGGCTCGAACCGGCTTTTCGCACAGGCCTGCCTCAAAGGGGTATTTGCCTCGCCGCGCGGTCCCAGGGACACAGGGACACCCGTGGGAACTTTTGTCTCCTCTCCAGCCAAGGACGTGGTGTGTAAGCGGCCCCACAGCCGCATCCAGCCCTTGGGCAGTGAGCCCAGGGGGAGCCCCCCATCCGTGTGGGGTGGGGCACACAGAGCCCTGGCCCCCACACGAGCGAGGGCTGCTCCTGAAGACCTGGACTCACCTGCTGTAGATAGCGGGGTCATTGCCAGCAACGTGAACCCCCTCCTAGAGCCACCGCCACTAAACTGGTCCCAGGTGCTCTCAGGGCAGAGGAAGAGTAAGATACTTTCCGGATGATGAGCAAAAGCATCTCCCCAGGTAGGCAAAAGCATGAGGCGCTGGAAGGCCTGAGGCTGACGCGTTGCATCGTACTTGCAGATGAGCTCGTAGCTGTTGCCACCGGGAGCAGACGGGAGATGTAGCCGCGCACGTGGCTGACACGTTTTGCTTGTCCGTTTGCACGTGGCATGTGGGGACTGAGTCCCCTCCGGGTGCGTTGTGGGTGCACGTGCGTGGCCTGCTGGATTGGAAAGGGCGCACGGCACGGTGGAAAGCCCTTTCTTACCCATCTGTCGCTCGACGCCCTCGTGGCTTTTCTCTTGCCTGTGGCACCACCTTGTTTTGGAGGGAAAGCTATGGAAGTAGGTGGGATAAAGTTAACATGGAGAACATAACGTTCGCCTGGGGGACTTTTTACAGGGAGATGGCTTTGTATTTAGCAAAGCCTTTAAAAAACATCGTGTCAAACGTAGCTGGGCAAGTCAGCCCATGCCAGGTGGGCAGGGAAAGCCACGGAAAAGTCTCCTGTTACGACGACAATGTTTTATGGCAGCAGGGGTTACGGCTTTTAAGCCGTTGAAAAGCAGTTCAGTTTCTTGCCTTATTTTGTGGGCAGAAATGGTGGATGTGCAGCAGCAAATGAGCCATGTGCAGGTCCCATTCCCACCCCGGTAATGGCTGCGACTCTTGCGGGGGAGCTTCTGGCAGCGACACGCGTGGTGGTGCCCGCCGGGCAGCAACGTGAAGCCCCATGGGCCAAAGAATAATGTGATGAGGAGGGTTTGTGCAGACCTTAGCATAATAAAAGCCTCCATCCCACTGGTGCACACAAATACACACACGCTTACAACAGATGCTATGCAAAAAAAAAAAAAAAAGAAAAAGATGTCACGTTTTGAAATTGTTTTTACATCCTGAGTTGTAAAATTTCTTTCCCGATTGCTCTTCATTTTAGAAATACAGATTATTAAGAATACATTCCTAAAATGCAGTGTCTTTAAAAATGCCTGTGAATGGACACGCCTGGTGTCTTGATACATGACTCTTCCAAATTTCTTGTCGCTGAGTACCTCAGGCGAAGATGCCCACAGACCTCTCCTACTGGCCCTTCCTCACCGAAAAGGGGCATCGCTGCGGGGGAGGCCCGGCTAGGATCCCCTTGCTAACTGATGCAGCTCACCCGCGACGGCTGGGGCGGCTGCCCGCTCCCCATTACCCTCCCACCGGACTGCAACTTCAACC
>NW_010547630.1:0-351 GCF_000687285.1 Phaethon lepturus | reverse complement strand
TCCATCGAGAGGCAGACACAAGGTGGATGTCAGCAGCGGCCTGGGGGTGGTGGAGGGGTGACGTGTCCGGTCCCCGTCTCTCTGCCCAGGTTAATCCCTTGTCTGCACAGGAAGGCCGGGGAAACGCTCACCTCCCACGGCTGGGGTGGTCGCCTTTGGAGAGGGGTGATGGCTGATGCAGTCCAGGCTGCGCGACTGCTGCCGGCCCTGCTGAGGCCGCTATTAAAACCCAGCGCTGGGGCTTGTGGCAACACCTGCGCCTCCAGCAGAGTATCACCGTCCTCCCGCTGTAGCCGAGGAGACGGGATCCTGGGAGGCCATCGAGTGCAGCCCCCCCGGCCCAGGCTATGC
>NW_010547629.1:107306-110210 GCF_000687285.1 Phaethon lepturus | reverse complement strand
GAAATTTTTCCTAATATCTAGTCTAAAACACTGCTGGATTCAAGCCTGCTCCCCAGCCCACCTGTGCAGCCTGCAGCAACACCAAAGCTCATGCCTTATCCCCCTTCTTTGCGTGGCCACAGGAACTGCTCATGGATACAGATATTCGCTGAGAAGCACAGCACAGATCAGGAGCTCACTGGGACTAAGCGAGCTAAGCCAGGCTATCAAGCCTACGCTTGGGTGATTTATCTTTTTTTCCTGAAGAGATTGCAGGTAGAGCTTATGTTGCCATCTGGGTCCAGTAGAAAAGGCACCAGGCTGGGGAGTTAGGAGCCCTCAACTGCTGTCTCGGCTACGCCATTGCTGCTATGCAATGTATGCAATGGTGAGCATTGCAACGATCCTGCATCTGCAAGCTGGTCTCAGTACTGGGGTTAATACCATTTTTTTCACCCTTCCCTCGCTGTGTTCAGGGAATGAATTCCTCAACTCAGAAGTCATGTCACAGCTCGCACCTGAGCTGAGAGGTTGAGGTGTCCTTCCTTCCCCAGCCCAAAAGCTGAGCAGAGCTTATCCTGAGGTCACCTTTGCAGCAAGAGGCGTATTTCTGAGAACATTCCTGACCACAGAGTTCCCACCGTGCTTTGCTTCTGCTGCACCGAGCCAATAGCCTATAGATTTCCTGCTCTTAAAATACATTAACGTAATAAAAGTCAGAATTACACAGCCTGGTATTTGTGATTTACAGCCCTAGGCCAAACACAACAAGTAAGAAATAAGAACATCCTGTGGCAACTCAAACACAACCCAAGCCTGTTAAGCAGGGGGTGGACTTTTTACTTGCAATGGAGGAGAAGAGCTATTGTGTCCATTACAGCCAAAACAAAAGTGACAGAGAAACATCTGCAATACTTTTTTCTGGGTTTTGAGTGAATAGATCAACATTACTAATGACTGGCCTTGGCAGCTGTCCTGTCTAATTACCAGCTGCGCTTGGACATTATCATCTAATATTAATACCAGTGGAAACGCTTATTACATTCAGTTTATCATGATGTCACGTCTGGCTTCTTGTCTTTCTTCTCCAAGTCTGCATGGTTAACATAGACCAGTATCACTCCCTGCTTCCAGACTGAGCTGGCATTTTCAGAGCCTCTTTACTGAGGATGATTTTAAGAAAAGCCTCACAGAGCAGCAAGCAATGCACTGTAGTCATTCAGTCTTTGCTCTATGATGAGCTTTATTCTGTCCAGAGTATCTTTTTTCCATATCCATATCAGTATTTAATCTTCATGTGTAAGCACAACCCCAGTGACCAGGTAATGAAGCTGAATTTTAATTTTAATGTGTTCTGACCTGAAGAAAAGTGCTTTTACTGGCACTGACTGAAAGACTAAGATGAACAACCAGCAGCACTCCAGCACCCCACCTGTAGCACCCAAGAGGAGTAACCCAGACACAATACCTTTGCCTTTCAAGCCTATGTATCAACGGTAGAGCCGTGCTCCTCTGTTAGCTTCAACAGGCAAAAAAGGGAGAATTGTCTCTTTGCATTTAAATCAATGACCTTAACTACGTTTCTGAAGGAGACTCGAGGAGCAGTCCAATTCAGGAGTAAACTTAGGCTAAGGGTTACACCGCGCTCCGAGGTCGAGGTTCTGCAGCACCAAAACACCAGGAAGAGGTACATTGGAGTGCTCACTCAGGGCCTGCATACTCTCCTGAGGACAACGTAGGCTTTGAATGTCACATCGAGACCACAGAAAACCAAAATATTGTACTAATCTCTAGATTAAACACTTGGTAGACAACAGGAGCTTGTTTTTTCTTGCTAGCATGCTTCAGCAGTCAGATATCCAGATGAACACACCTGCAGGGATGAAGGGGAGACACAGGTCTCGCCTCTGAGGGCAAGATGTATTTTGGCTTCCTCTTGGTATCAGCTTCTAGGAAATGGACCCTGTTTCCACAAAGATGGATATGAACCAGGCATTTTCCACAGGCCATTTGGCTTTTTGTCACTGCTTACGAGTTGTTTGTTTTTTTTTTTTCCCCTCCAGTGAGACCACTGAGAAGATGGGAAATGGGCCCCCTTCGTCGTGCCAGCAGCAGGTGCTGCAGCATCGCTTTGAGAACCAGGTGCTTCTACCCCGGGGGTGCAAACTGCATGACTCCACTCTGTATAAAAGTGCCACATTAGTCACAGAAAGTGCTTTCAGGAAGGCTAATGGCAGGAAACAGACCCAGGTACCGATGCTGTGCATATTAAGTATCTCTTACTGCAAGAATCTTCCCTGCTCTTCAATTAAATAATATTCAGAGGAAGTACTGGTCACAAACCTTCTCCACCATCATCCTTAATAGCTGTTAAAACAGTTACTTTGACCCCTTGATGATGTTGCACAACCACAAAAACAGCGCAAGAGTGGATGCTGTCATCAGGTGCAGTAAATCAGAAATTACTGTGCATGTAAGCTTCAAGTTTTCTCATGGACATCTGCTTTGAGATCCTTAGCATCCATGCGCTCCTCAGCTGCTGCCCATTACAGTCATCTGCAAGAAAACGCAGCAGTTATTATAGTGAAGAGAACCTAACTCAGGAGCCAAAATTATGGTCATGCCACTAGTATGTACAGATCTCCTCCTGTCATCGAATAGTTCGGGTTGGAAGGGACCTTTAAAGGTCATCTAGTCCAACCCCCCTGCAATGACCAGGGACATCTTCAACTAGATCAGGTTGCTCAGAGCCCTGGCCAGCCTGACCTTGAAGGTTTCCAGGGATGGGGCAGCTACCACCTCTCTGGGCAACCTGTGCCAGTGTTTCACCACCCTCATTGCCAAAAATTTCTTCCTTCTATTTAGTCTAAATCTGCCCTCTTTTAGTTTAAAACCATTACCCCTTGTCCTATCACAACAGGTCCT
>NW_010547629.1:99062-107275 GCF_000687285.1 Phaethon lepturus | reverse complement strand
TGGGCCCCTCCCCCTTAAAGTACTGGCAGGCTGCCATAAGGTCTCCCCAGAGCCTTCTCTTCTCCAGGCTGAACAACCCCAACTCTCTCAGCCTGTCCTCACAGGAGAGGGGTTCCATCCCTCTGATCATTTTTGGGGCCCTCCTCTGGACCCTCTCCAACAGGTCCATGTCTTTCCTGTGCTGAGGGCTCCAGAACTGAGGCCTCCTCTTACTCCAGAGGAGGGCAGACTTAAGTCCTGAGCCATCAAACCCAAATTTGAGCCCAAGTCTAATACGAATGAAAACATTGCCTTTCTAGCATATTGTTAAGCATAATAGCAAGCCTGAATCCGAATCAAGTTACCCCAACCATAAAAGGGAATAAGTCAGAAGTGAACGTGGAAGGGCCCTGTACTGAAGATACATCAAAATCACAAATAGACTTACTGTATCTGGGACATGCATATGCATATGCATACAACAATGTGTAGCTCATCAACAACTGGAAGACCTTTTGCCAACTCTTCTCCTGCTGTAAGTTTTGTTTTTTTCACTAGCATGGGAAGGGAAGGAAGAAAGAATCTGATTTTTTCAGCTTAGGCATGTGTATTTGGTTTTCATTTTTCTCTTCAGTGCAAGTGAGGAAGTAGGGTAATTACCGTTTCTAACATGTTTACACTATTTTGTGGAGTTTTTTTTAATGGATTTAGCAATATCAGAATACACATGCCACAAGCAAGGAACAGCTGAGCACCAAGGATAAATGAAGATCAGAGGGCATATATGCATCTGGATGTGCTTCCTCTAACTGTTTTTTGCCTGCACAGCAAGTACTAGGATCTGTATCTATAATATAAATAACATAGAGCATGGGGATTATGGAAAGGAAAGTGGGGAAGACAAAAATTGTTTGATATCAAATTTCACATTTGAGCTTTTCTTAGAAAAAGATAATAAACCCCCAGAAAACAGAAGGTAAGAGTTTTCATAACATTGAACTCTATTTTCTGAAGTATGGTACCTAGAGAAAAAAAATCACTGTTTGGTGGCAAAAGAAAACCAAAACATGAAGTTGGTAGCAGCTGGGAAGTTCAACAAACCAAGTAAAGGCTTGAGGTGGGCAAAACTCAGACGGACAGCTGGGCGTCCGGCCAGCACGTGGCAGTAGGATGGAGCTCCACCGCTTCCCAGCACATGCAGCAGGGCGCTCCAGTTTCCTGCCTTGATTGACTCACTTTTTCCTTGTTGGTTGGTGGTCTTCCACACAGCTCTCAGAGGATGTGCCTTTTAATGTTATCACCTGTTGAAGTAGCTTCAGGATGAAACAAGAAAAATCTCTTGCTCCTTCTAAGGAGGTACAATTTTAAGTTGCTGAGTTCAGCTGTGGTGCATGCTGGGGATGATTATTTATTTTCTTGCAGAGCAAGCAAGAGCGCTAAATATCTCTGCAATCACTTCAGAACCCCACCACTAGCCTTTTACATTAGTTTCAGTCCATCAGGCTTTTTTCAGGTGAATGTTCTTGTTGCTGTTGGGTGTGTTTTCTCACAACCCGCAAACCCGCATCTTTTGGAAGCGCCTCACAAAACTGCAGCACTCCTCAGCTGGCTGCTTGCTCCCTTGGGATGCACATGTATGCCTCATGTCAACAAAGCTGTTCTCCGTCCACCTGTGAAGAGGAATTGTTATTTTCTCATTTGAATGTGGAAGCGACACCAGGTGAAATAACAAAATATGCCAGATGGAGAGGTCAAGACAGCACCGTCTCATTGACAGGACTCCAAACCACATCAGCTTTGTAGTCTCCTTTCAGCGTACGAGCCCCAGCTGTGTCTCATTTGCTGGTGACAGAGGGTGCCAGCAGTGGGAAGGTGGGCAAGATGCCCGGTGGGATCAGCCATTTCATCCCCCCTCCCCAAGCCCAGCTGACTGTGACCAAGGCCAAGGTGGCCCCAGCAGGTCTCAAGTGGTCAGGACTGAGCCTGGGGAGGGAGAGTAGATCGCTCCCCCTGAATTCTGGGGCTCTCGCTGGCCTGCCTTCCCTGCCCCCCAAACCAGCAGGGTGAAGGAGGCACCTCTCCCTGCCCCCAGCACCGTAGGCATCTCTTCTGCTGCTCCTCACACCACCAGTCCCCCGTATTAGGCCACCGCATGGAACACCAGATGAGATCATGGAAAGCAGCAGTGTACGTGCAGCACAGCTAAAGGTCACCACTGCATGTGAATTCACTTTTAAAAATAATTAATTGAACAACAGCCTGACATTTACCCTGCAAAGGGATTTTTGCAAGTTTGCTTGCTGAAGCCTGATGTTCACAGGCTGCAATGTTTACTGCTGGGGAGCGGAGGATCATTGTTATTCTAGAGCAAATAAAAGAAAATGGATCAAATTCAACTCTGAGTAAAGGAGAAAAAAACCCTATAGGCAAACGTTTCATTGGAATTGCTCAGCTTTGCTCTTTCTCCCTGCTTTGTTTCATGGGACCAGCGAATACCATTAGGGCTGAACAAACATTTCCAATGCAAAAAGTAATTTCCACTTGCACATAACCTCTTTCCTCGGGGCTGAAGTTCCGCATACCTTTTCCTACGTCAGAAATATTTTTACTAATGTTATTTGCAGGACAGGAATGAGACTCTAAATAATGGTCAGGCAATTTTTGTGAGGATATAGAGAAAGAAGAAACAAAAGAAAGAACATAGTGGTGGTCTCTTCTTACATCTTTTTAACTGGTCGCTCAGTTGCACGTGTCTCGTCCCTCTGTTTCACAGATGGGCTGAAGCTGGGTGGCCTGATCAGTGTCAGTTGTGAGGGGCCAACAACCTCAAACCATTCATTTTATGCACTTGGCTCCTGCACACCCATGGGCCACCAGTTTCCTTCTGACTATATGTGCCCTTTTAAGCCCTGGAAGGAGCAGGTAACAGACTCATTATCGATGATGTTGAACACAGTGGTTGCTCAACCAGAAGCCTGTTCCATACAATGTTGGTTAAGTATTTTGTCACACGGTGAAGCCAAAATGTGAATTTTCATTGTGGACGTGGACCAGACTATTCAATTTTCAAAGCATCTGACATTTGAATGGAGTCCATATCAGGGCATCTCATCCTCTAACCAGCTTTCTGTCCATCAAAAAAAAAAAATTTAAAAAAATTAAAACCCAACCACTTTCCTCCAGTCGCACAGCAACTTAGTTTCTTTAGTAGCCTCTGGTGTGGACCCTTGCCTAATGCTATTTGGAAGTCCACATACATCCCCTCTTCCGGGCCCTCCTTATCCACATACTTAGGGAGAGCGCCTCATGAGAGTGCAGGAGGCCAGTCAGGTAGGGTTTCCCCTTAAAAAAGCCATGCTGACTGCTTCCCACAGGCTGTGTTTATAGCTACTTGCCCAATGCTCTTATTCCTTGCTATCAGCTGTACCATCTTACCACTGCCGGAGTCAGACTCCCTGCCCTACAGTTCCCAGGGTGCCCTCTAAATCTTCATTTATAAAGGGAGTTTACAATTAGGGATTTCAACTCTCCTTTAAATAAACAACACTGATTTTAAGTTTTAGCAATGAGAATCTCTGTCTGGTGTGGCGATGAGGGTGTTGGTCTCTTCTCCCAAGTAACCAGGGATAGGACGAGAGGAAATGGCCTCAAGTTGCGCCAGAGGAGGTTTAGATTGGATATTAGGAAATACTTCTTCACCTAGAGGGTGGTCAGACATTGGAACAGGCTGCCCAGGGAGGTGGTGGAGTCGCCATCCCTGGGAGGGTTCAAAAAACATGTTCAGGACATGGTTTAGGGGACATGGTGGCGCTGGATTGATGGTTGGACTTGATGATCTTGAAGGTCCTTTCCAACCTTAGTGATTCTGTGTCTGTATGTTCTTCTAATCACAGCCAAACCTGTGATTTTCAGCATTACAGCAACTGCAAGCAAAAGTTTAATTCTTCTTTACATGCCGTGTGTCTTGCCTACTCACCTGCTATCTGTTGAGTAACACACAGTTTAAAAGGAATCTCGTACACTAGCGCATTGTATCACCTGGCGTTAGAACGCATACGTAGAGACAACACGTACATCTCCCAATCACAATATAAACCAAACATTTTTCTTTAAACAGTATACATTCTCTAACATATTTGCATAATTAGATTTTGGATGATTTAACGCATAAATCACCACTACAATCTGCTTTCTGAATACACATCACATATACACAGCCTCATACTGCGGGCTGCGTGCAATGTAAAGGTAGCCAAGCCAGACTTTCGAGCCCTACTGTATAGGTACCAGGGCACGTAACAAAGGTAGCTACAGTGGCAGGGTGGTCCCTGCAGTCACATGAGACCGACTGGATAATTCACCTCATTAGTTTACATCTAGCTCTAAGACTAATGGTCCAGCCCTAACAGGCCAAGCTTAAGAAGCAGGTAGATTTGCAGATTTATTGCAAGGGCATTCAGGTCAATTATTTTTAAAAAATCATTTTAATTTCCTAAGGGTACATTATGAAGCTAGCTAATCTTGCAGCTGGCAGGCTAGATGTGGCCTGGGACCTCTTGTACATCTTGGCTTTGGATCCCAGCTCTCCTACCTACTGGCTAGGGTTATTTATGCTTGACTCGTACCCAGCCATCAGGGCTGGGGTCCTTTACAGGCCACTTGTTTCTCAAGCGCAGCTGATGCACGGACATACGTGGCACGTTTCTCAACATCCAGTGCTAACATTTTGCAATTCCTTTATCTACACACCTCATCGGCAGCGTTCCTCCTGTGTACAAACTCCGATCCATCAAGCCAAGGCACGTTTACTGCTGTGTGCTGCTTACAGCGGGTCGCGCTGCCGGTGCTGCTTTGGAGGCCAGCTGGCTGCTGGGACCGCGCTTCAGCTGGGTGGAACAAAAGGCAGAGCTGCTGTTCTGATGCTCGAAATGGCTGCACAGACCCTGTCCGGGAGGGAGCCCGTGGGCACCGCAGGCGGCAGTGCTGACCACCGCAGCCCCGCGGGAAGCGGCGAGCCCTTCCTTCTCTCCCTCAGCAGGGAGGCTCCAGGAACGTAACCAGCTTAGATTTCCAGATGCGATGGTCCGTACCAAATGTTACTAAAGAAACAGAGCTCACTCATGACTAGAAAAAAGGCTCTGGTCTAAAAGTAGATGAAGAGATGGGAAGGAAATGGCAGGCCTTAGCGGTCAATTGTGAACAGGGGAGTCGGCAGAGAGGTCTCCCGGGAAGCGATGCTGAAGCTGTTTCTAGCCAGAACCTTTCTCAGAGATGGGAGTGAACAGCGGAACTACCATGTTTTTGCAGGATGCTGAGCTCTTTTTTTTATAGGTCAAGGGCAAAGAGTTTCAGGAGGAGCTGAACAGAGCTGAGCAGACAAAGGTGGTAGGTGAGCTTCGGTGTTGATGCAAGCAAAGAAATACACCTAGGGAAAAATGGCTTACCTGTGCCTACAAGATGTGAAGCTTGGAAGAAGTAGTTATAACTCAGAAAACAGATCTTGGGGTGATCATTGACAGCTCTTAGAAATTTCTGACTCAGCATGCAGGAGCAGAAAGAAAGGAAAACACCAACATATGTTGGGCATCATCAGGAAGGGTAATGAGAACAGGACAGAGGAACACTTTGCCACCACGTAGGAAGTTGACAGCCTACATCTTGAAAATGGTGTGTGGCTTGGGTCTCTGCATCTCAAGAAGGACATAGTGAAATTAAAGAAAGTACAGAGAAGGGGTAACTAAAGTGATTAAGGAGGCAGTGCAGTTGCCCAACAAGGAGAGATTATAAGAGACTGGGACTCTTCAACTTGCAAAGGACAAAGCCAAGGGATATCGTATAACACAGTATCAATCTAATGACATAATATCAAAGCTGGTGACCATGCTGAATGCCAAACTATGGTTCACCAGATTCCATATTACAGGGACTAGAGGACACTCAAGGAAACTGGCTGGAAACCAGCTTAAAAAAAGTTAAAAGAAAACAACTCCTATCATAGAAGGTAGTGAACTTCTGGGGCTTGCTGCCATGGGAGACAATGGATGCCAATAGTTTCAGCACGTTAAAAAAGGAATTAAACAAATTCACAGACAATATATAAATGATTTCTGAAAGGACTGGGGAAAGCTATATTCTGTATAATTTTTATGATGGTGATTGTGGATGTTGGAGAAGTATGAAGGACATGGACCAACACAAATGGCAGGGCTTGGATGATCTCCTTAAACAGCACCTCCTGTTGCCATTAAAATCTATGCAAATTTTTCAGTTCTCTTCAAAATGAGGCCAATATACCACACAACCAGTTTGTAAGCTCCCTTTGTAAGTATATCATGAATGGGACTTGCTGGTAACCTGGTAGCTTGGTAACCTCGTTGTGATAGATTAAAATCTGCTTGGTAAGGAGGCTCACTCTCAGGCTCAGAAACTTTAGAGGACTTCTATAATTTTGATTAGATAATCCAATTCCATCATACACGGCACAGAGTGGAACTCATCAAATCTTAAGCAAAACCTGAATGCAAACATTACTACATATTGCTTACCAAAATACAATAAATATGTTGTTAAGCATCTTGACCTTCAAATTTTAGGACAGAGATAGATAAAACAACTCATCATTTGGGAAAGAGCCATGAACAAACCGGGACCCGTTGAGCTGCATCAGGGTTTATCTGAGCTTTTTGTTTTCTTGATTTAGAAGATCATTTGGGAGTGAACCATAAGAACACGCTCAAGATCAATGTTCTCATTTATAAGTATCTGCAAAATATCCCCTAACCTCCCTGCCTTTATATCACATAATTTTAAACATCGGGAAACCCAGACTACAATTAAAAAAAAAAAGTATACTTGGCTTTTCCAGCAAAATGCCAAATCACATTAGAGCTTATTCATCTGGTTTGAGTTGAGCCTGTCACAGAGAATGAAGAAAACTGAAGGAAGGGGTCACTTATGATGGTTTACTAAATTTCTCCTATGCCAGTTTTCAGTTGGAATGGTAATTCTAGTCACAGTAAAAAGCCTAAATCATGCCCTGTACATCAGCTGACAACATCAAAGATAACACACAAGGGAAACATTGACCCTTGCAACTACTGGTGAGACAGAAGTCTCAGGTTACTGATGGGAAAAGGGGTGTCTGGCAGCAAGAGGACACTGACAAACACTGCAGGTAAAACCTCCAAAAACTTCTTGGTAACCACATACCTAAGAACCACGGTACATTACTCTGCTCACTAAGGTGTCTCAGTCTCAGTCACTGAGTAAGCAGCTCTGAGTCTTCTGTAGTTCAGGTAAGTTCACTGGAAACTACTGGCTTGGTTTTGCTATCCCAGAGCCTGTGATGGTTGCAGAAATTTTCTAGGTCTAATTTCTGTGTACCAGTCTACAATTTGCCACCAACATATGTTGGTAAGGAGATCTGAGAGGAGGCTTAAAGGAAGGCATGTGAGCATTATATCTCAAGAATCAGAGCTAAAATTATACGCCTAATCCACTTACAAAGCCTGTTTCTCATTGTAACACAAGTAATCACCCCTGTGATTCTGCTAAATTGACTGGTGTGTCCCAGTTAATGTCTTGCACCACCAAGCCTGTTTAGATTCCTGTAGACTAACTTTAGTTTTGAGAGGTAGAGGTAGCAATAGTTATTTCTCAGCTATCTGAAAGAGCAATTGCAAGTACTGGGTGCATGTAAAATTTTATGTAGTTCCAGAAGCAGTAACCTTTCACCAAGACACAGACACTTTTTACTCCACATGAACTTGTGACTTCTGAAAAAAATTCTGTTTGTTTCATTCCAACAATTTTTTTGCATATGTTAATGTTAACAATTGGCTAAAAAAACACCTCACCTCCTTACCACAGCAATGCATTTGTGTGGGAGCAATATCACCACTCTTCTTCGAGGTTCAAATTACACAAAATTCCCTTTCCTCAGCCGCCAAGACACTTTCTGAGGAATTTCTTAGGAGGTGAATGAACAGGTCAAAACAGGCTGGTGCCCAATGCCATCCTAGATAAACCCGGGTGTACATACTTACCTAGAAACCTAGACAGAAAGGATCTGTTCATATCATCACAGCTTTTTGATGTGGTTGTGCATCATGGCATCCTGAACACTCACTCCCCATTCCAAAGCCTCAGAAGCAGTGAGGCTGAGGTGCAACTTTCTACTCCTTTGATGGAAATTTGGATCTATGGGTTTTGTTGGGGGTGAGGGGTGGGGATGA
>NW_010547629.1:55599-99031 GCF_000687285.1 Phaethon lepturus | reverse complement strand
GTTTATATGTGTGTAACCAGCCTTTTCCCATCCACAAGCCGAGAGTCTTTTCATCATTGTACTTCCTTGAACAGATTAGTTCTGATTAACAACTGCTTTTTAGAAGCCTGTGTTGTAACATCAACTTCTCCCAGCTTTTTGGTTATTCCTCTCCACTTCATTTACAAAAATAGGAGCTCATGTCTGGTGCTCGCTTCTTACCTCTGCTCCTTTCTTGCTCAGACAAGAGATCCCATATGCCTTCATGCCACTGGAGGTGCCCAGCCAAAGGTCAGCTCTGGACCACATCTTCTTCCACCATGCAACTGAGCAAACTCCAAACTTTATGAAATTTTCTGTCTCTCCATCACACCATACCAGAGCAGTTAGGTGTTATTTTGTCCACACGAACTCTGAGTCTCTCTCTGATAACTCTATTTCCACAGATACATCTGGAAAGTTATCTTTCTGATAACTCTATTTCCTGCCCCTTCAGACACCACTTCCAAGTTGGGGGCATGAATGGAGAAAAATAGTGGATCAAAGGAATAGCCCCTAAGAGCTGAAGGCAGGAAGCAAGGGAGCTGCACACACACAAGCCAACGCTGGTCCTGACTTCAGAGGCTTTTTTGTTTTGGTTTGGTCTGAACAACAGATAAATCAGTAGAATATAGACACGAAAGATGCACAATGTGTCACTGCTCCTCTGTGATCTCCTGTGCTCCGCCACCACTCACACCCTCTGGAGAAACGGGATCCTTCCAAACCAAGTTCTGAACTACTTCAGCTGAAAAAAAAGTCAGAGTGCACTAATCCCACCCATGTAGGACAATGGTCACATTTATCCACAAACATGAGTGCCATATTGGCTGGTACAGATATCCACGTGATATAGGGATATTATACTACTTCCAATGTGATGCACAGTACTGGTTCAGAAGACGTGAATTTTAAACTCTGGCCTGTTTAAACAAAACTGAACTCAAAGTATGGCACTATACCTGCTCCCCATATGTCCACTCTTTTTCCTATTCCTGCAAGCACTTTTTCCCAGTTTGTTAAGCTTCCTTTCCCCTTTTATGCATCTTGCCCTCTGAAGGACTTGCCCGAATACTTGGCAGGCTACACCAGTATGCACTTCCAGTCAAGTGAATGAACACCAGGGCAGGGTGAAGAATTTACAAATTGCAGATTAAGGCCTGAGAGAGGAGGACAAAAAGAAAAACGGACAAAGAAATCACATTTTTCCCCTATAACTTATTGTTGCCAACATTCAAAGAACAAAAATAAGATTCACAGAGGCTTTTTGGGGAAGAGGAAAGGAAAGAAAAATGTGGGGGCTGCACATTAGCTAAACAGAAATGAACAAAGAGTCACATATGTTCATACACACAGACTGCACGAAGCAGATGATGTGCATGTGAGGACCACTTGCTTTACCTGTTGACATGTATTGACTCCTACTCATGGACCTTGCCTTGATGGAGGTAATATAATCCAAACGGTGTTTTAATAATACACTGCACTTTCAAAAAGCTATTGATAACTTTGAGTGTTGTTATTCAAAACCCTTGTCATCTCTGGAGACTTTCATTTAATGTGAAGCCAGAGACGATTTTCAGCTGAGTTCATTCTCTCCGTGTGAGGCCAATATGCCTTATCTAGTTAAAAGAAGCTCTACCTCCAGGTTTAGACACCTGATTTCATTAAGACTTCTGAAAGCATTTAATTAAGGATTCGTCCTCTTTCTTGCTATCACATAGTACTGAAGACACCAGGTGATTCTCTCATTTTAATTTTGTCCCCAGTAGATTTCAACAACTGCTCCTTGAGCTGCAAGTCTTTCTGCTGGGCCCTGGCAACAGCACCCTAATAACGCAATGCGATGTATGACACGCACACTTGCCTCTGGCGCGTAACCAGAAGAAGCAATTACAGCTCCAGGGCTTTCAGGGCACAATAAGGAGGAAGAGGCCATCAAGGTCCAGTGCCTACCTCCAGTATGCAGCATGTCTTCTGAGGTTGTGATATTGATGCAATTGGTCAGGAAAGGCAGCAAAGGAAGGTTTACTGGTTTGAACTGAAATAAAAACATCTGAACTTAAACATCCAAACAAAGAGAACAAACACTGAAAAACTAATAACCAGACAAACCTGATCTAACCCAGGATTTTTCTTTTCTGATTTTAAGGACCACTTATAAGTCTGACAAAGTTATAACACCATTCCTGACTTGTCATTAGTTCCACAGAAACAGAGAAAAGTGTTACCAGGCCCAGGAGAAGCAAAGTGTTAAGACTGCAAGCCATCCCTCTGCCTTCACTCCAGGGTGCTCTCACCTCCCGGCTCCTTTCACCCCACCACCAAATCGATTGCATGGTAGCAGCTGCAAATGCCAGAGCATGGAGAAGGAGAGCAAGGTCAGGGTGAAGGACATTGGAGCAAGGAGGTTCCTTGGGCCCTTTATTGACAGGGACTACCCAGAGAGACTGCCAGGTGACCTGTATTTACCCCTTGCTAAGACAATTCATTTACTGCAAGTTGCACACAACCTAAAACAAAAGGGAACACAAATAGGACTCCAAAGCTGCAAATAGCTCTGTTCATCTATAAAATCCTTTATTGTTACTAGACCCCAGAGGACCTGTCAAGCTCCCTCACCTTTTTTCCTCCCTCGGTGTCTCTACACAACACACAGGAACAGGTTTTCTCCTCAAACAGTGATGGTCTTTCAGAGCTCACCACTGATATCACACCATCTTAACCCAAACTTCGACAAATGAAGTTCCTGCCTTGTATGCCTCAAGTGCAATAGACCAAAATTTATTAATCCATTTTCTTCCTGAAAAAAAAAAAACTTAGATGTATCTGGACAGACAAAAAAATACTATCAAACTTGGTGGCTAAATACACTCCTACGGACAAGGGTCTGTGATGGGCAAGTTTCAGCTGCTGGAAGATAGACCTTGATCAGCAGAGCAGCCCAGCCCACAAGCTGAGGGCTGTCTGCTCCCTGGCCTGGCTGCATAGCCGGCCCAGCTAGCCACAGAGGACAGCTGGCTCTTCAAAGCAACGCACCTCACTTTGCCAGACACATAAAATGTCACTGCTAAAGTCTACAGAGAGTTATTAACAGTAAAATAGCAAAATAAAGGACAAAAATATTACGCTCGATCTGCTTGTGTGCACGTGTTCACTCGCACGCGTGTGGAAGAGCAACCAAGCATGAAGGTGCCCGCTTAATCAGTGCAACATATACAAGTGGACTAACATATACAAGTGGACACTAAACATGCCAATTGCAAAAGTGTTCTCCAGCTGTTTGCCACTATAACTGCTGGTGAGGCTTTATTGCACACAAAACCAGCTTTGGAACTTGCAAAATAATGTTTCCACTGCTGCCAGAAAGCCGCAGCTGAACCCGTGCACAGGGAGCGGCCGGAAGCGAAGCACGAGTCCACGAGCAGGCGGATGAGGTGCAAGGGGTCTGAATTGGGCACGGGGCCCCGGCAGGAGAAACGCCCTTTCTGGCACTCGGGTGCCCCGGGACCTGCTCGCCGGGCGCTGCAGGCGCGTTTCCAAGCACCTTCTGCCCCGCGCAGTTCTCAAGTTCTCAGACCCTAAGAAGAACTGATGAAAAGGATAGTTTGGGTTGACACACACCTGGAAGAACGAGAGAGAGTTGAATGCCACGGTTTTGAGTATATAGAGTCCCTCTGGAATGTAAATATTTAAGCAGCGTTTCACCCCGAATGAAGCGACCGCTTGCTAGCGACAACAACGCGGTTTTGTGTTCGTGACTGATCCAGGGGCAACCTTGACCAGTCTCCCTGACACCGGCAGGGCCCGAGCAGAAATCAGACTGCGACGGGAACCCGAAGCAGCAGCAGCCCTAGAGAGACCATCGGGAGGCCTGTGCTTATCCCTGAATAATAACTCAATTCGATCTCTGCAGATTGAGCAGAACCTAAAACGAAGCCCAGACTCTGATGCTGCAGTCAGGACTGTCTGCCTCCAAAACCCTGCAACAAGAAGTCTTGCTGAGCTTAAAACCAGTCAAGCAAGCTGTGGTGAGCTCCACAGGTCAAGACCACATTACCACATGGAGAGAAAAAAAAAGGGGGGGGGTGTGCAATGGATTGCCTCATTTTTGGCAACACACAGCGGACAGAAATGATCACCTCAAGCACTGCTAGCTAAGGGGAATTGACAATCTGTAAATAGGCTGCTGCAAGGCACTCTTAATAATCTCATTTGCCTTTCAACTTGGACATTGTTACAAATCCGTTGCCAGAAACAACAGTATTAAATGGAAAAAGAAGTTCCAAGCACTGAAAATTTGTCAGGGAATCCAGGGTTTATTGCAAGAAGCCTATCCTGTAAGAGGAGAAAGGAAACTTGACACGCTGGTGAGCAAAGCACCATTGATATTAATGAAGAAAATACTTGTAGCAGTGTTTGGGAAAAAGAGTACCTTACCTTTACTGAATAAACTAACTATGGGAATACTTGCTCAGCACTGCAGCAGGGAGGCAGAATTTAAAGCATTTAAATATATAAACCCCAACTACCAGATTAAGTTAAGTCAACGATAAAATTGCATCTTACAAAGCTTCATCCCCCAAATATTTTCCTCCTAGGATGACCACTTGATTTGGTTAAAAATATTGGGAAGCATAAACAGTGACAACTGGCACCTCAGGAAAGAGCCAGAGCAAACACAAACCGAGGCAAGTTTCATACAAGAGGAACTGTATTAAATAACGAAGCAGCAACTGATAATGGATGTTGAGCTAAACTCTGTCTAGTACAGCTAAATTTAGAGCAGAGCTACAACATAACACAGGTTTCTGGTAAACAAAGTGTTTTCAGGTCAAGAAGGGGGTGGCTGTGATACTGGAAGCTGATATCAGAGGAAATTTTTTTATGGAGATATATATATATAAAAAGAGGTAGATAAAACTTCATAGAAAGCTCTCTGATTTTTGCTTCCAGGTCCCACCTCCACTTTCCACAACACAAGCCCACGTCTGCTGGGACCACCAGTGACTTCAGACAGCAGCCGTCACACCAGCTTGCCACTCCAGAGGAACACGTGTCAGGAGGTAAGAGGTGACGCCAGCCCCTGCGTCAGGGCGGAAGGACGCCAAGAGAAGCCGAGGACGGGACTCCCGCTCCCCTGGAAGGCCGCAGGCAACAGCCAGAGCAGATTAAACAAGTGCCTCGAGGTCAGACGAGGACCAGCACCATCAGACAGGGAGGTTTCAGCGGCGAGCCCGGGCAGCCGTGCGAAGCTGGGTACCCGAACACCTTCAGCAGAGCCCGCTGCGAGCGCGGGAGCTCGCGCTGTACCGCAGCGGTCCGCACAGGCGGGTTTAGCCCTGGAAAGATGGGCGTACGACGAGGAGCACCGTCCTCAGGAGCCCACCTACCCCTCCTTCAAAGCCCCGAGGTAACGGCTTTGCTTACAGCTTACCTTTGCGTCGCACAGTATTTTCTTCCTAAAACACAGGAGCTAGTGCGAGGAAGGAGAGAAGGGTCAGCCAACGCACCCCTGCCCATTAGGGGACAACACCGAAACACGCCCCGCCAAGCCCCTCGGACAAAGGCCCCGGCAGCCCGCCGGGAACACGGCCTGACGGGGCTGGGCAGGCTCGCAGGGAGCAAACTGCTGGGACCGGCACCACGCAGACGGAGGAAGGGAACGTTCACCGGCAGCGCTGCTGGCAAACGGGGAACAGTAACGCAGGTTTACGCGGTAGCTGGCGGTCAGATTCTTACCGGGAAGTTAGCTGCTCTGTGAGTGGCTCCTGAGACTGAAATACCCCAAATACCCCCGTAATACATCTCTTTTTTTCTGTTCTTTAGCTGGTACTATGTGTATAATATTTTAAAAAATAACAGAAACACATCCAAATAAGTAAGAACACAGCCATTGCCCTCCAGATTATTTCCATATGAAGCCTTAATTTCACGCAGATGACGATCATTATGTGAGGCAAACAAGAAGGCGGGGGGGGGAACCAAACCCTGAGTAATGGACTCTGAAATCTAATTATTTTAAACAACCTACTTAATAACAGCTAGCGTATTAAAACCACACATCAGCTTTTAAGAAAGCGGAAGCAGGAAGACTGAAGGCCGAGGCCTCCCGATACGGCATGGAAGGTGCCGGAGGCCGACGGCACGGCGTGCGCCGCTCCTTCCCCCTCGCTTTTCCCCTTTGAACTCGGGCATCATCCTAACACCGCTCAGGAACTTTCTGCAGCAAAAGCCCGATCTGACTTAAAGCCTGGTCTGAGTCGGCTTCTCCCCGCCCTTAACGCCTCGGCACACGGCGCGGGTGTCGGAGGGTGACGTGCGTAGCCCAGAGAAGCTTCTCTGGTAGAGCCGCGCGCAGCACAGGAGTCCTACTGTACCATCGTGGAAAACCGACGTTGTCTTCTGAGGGCTTTATTTAGTCTTGGCTTACAGGTTCAGAGCAGTATTATTATTTCTAAGTTAAAAGCAGACGGTGTTATTTTATTCAAATCCTCTCGCTCTTCAGCACTCTTAGTTTATTGGAAGTAATTGAAAACTTACTTGCCTTCTTCAGCTGAGCAACATGAAACATCGAGTCAATTCTAGGCCAGTTCTCAAGGTACAGTAAAATATAAGCACAGAAAGGAAAATTCCCAGGAATGACCACTATTATCATCCTGAAAAGGGTGGAAATCACATAAGATTCTGCAAGTTTCTTACTTAGTTTTAGAACAAACAAGACTTAGGGTTAAAGTGCAATACTCGTACACACCCTGATCTTCAGGACTGAAGTTCAGCCCTACGTAGCTAAACAGAAAAGCAAAGCAGCAGACAACTTTTTAAAAATCACAGGGAAGTTGTAGTTCTTGCATTCCTACCTCACCCCCTGGGGAAAAAAACCCAAACAACAAAAACCCCCATCACAGATACTTTCCATTTACTCACCTAGACAAACACAGGAGAGACCAGTTATCAGCAGTGCAAATTAGTAACTGGAGCCATCTCTACCCTTTAAATTCAGGCACTTGCTGCCTGTCAAAGCAAAATCTGCAAACTAGGTAAGAGTCACAGATAACTGTCTTGAAAGTTTTAACCATTGCGCTCTGGACCAAGATGTGGCACCAGCTGCAGGCTGGTTTTACATGGCCAGCTGCGAACAGTTTCAGTGTCATCTAGAAAGCCATTTGATATGAGCTGGAAAGATTTGCTTTCTCATTCTTTGTATTTCTCCGCTTTTTGGAAAGGGATTGGGGCCGAGTACTTTGGATGAGGGTAATTCCATGCTAGCCCCAGCATTTTAAGCCAGCTATGACAAGTTTGACAGGAGAGCTGGTGATTACTGCTAACCCTACAAGATCCTAAGATTTCAGATCACAAGAACTTACGACATTATTAGGCACAGGAAAGAAGTTTAATTTTTTCCACATGTTTTTGTAGCTGCCTCTGGCCTTGCCCAGTTGTACTCATAGTAACTGATGCTCCTGGCTTTAACAACAAAAAAGAGGATGCCAAATATCAGCCCAATACAAACACTTCAAATCTGTTTATAACAATTGTAAAATGGTTTTCTTTAAGATTTGATCACTTGCTGCTATGCAAAAGATTTTGCTTGCAATGCCCAGAAGTTTTCTGAAAGGTTTTCATTATGCAGAGGGAAACAAGACTCTGCATCTTGGGAGAAGCTCACAATGCAACTCACAAGGGAGGGAATTACTGAAGAAAGAGACCTGGTTTTGACTGGTCCAGGTTGGCTCTTTACAGGTGCTACTAAGCTGGACAAAACCCACGCTTGATGGTAGCAGCCACCAGCAAGATGACTAGCACCCTTCATAGCACCAAACCAAAAGAGCACTTTTTTTTTTTCCCTTCCCACTTTGAAAACATTATCAAAAATCAAAATGCTTGCAGGTACTTTATATGCCATCTGGAACCAACGCTGGCACCAACCTGTTTTGCCTTTGCCACTAGCTTTAAGCCGTCACTTTGAAAAGGGTTGCACCTCACGGGTAGGTGCAGCAGAAGCCGTTCACGCCGAGAGCAGCCAAGTGATGGAGGCAAAGCGGGGTCCCCCGTGGGAGGCAGCGAGGATGGCGGGAGCCGGGCAGGCAGCGGCAGCCACAGCGATTCAGTCAAAAATTCAATCAAACGAAGCCACGGATACGGATCCCCCCTCTGAACAGGGCTCCGGCTTCAGGTATAGGCTACTTTTGCAATGGGGAGGGAAAGCAGAGGGGAGGTAAAGTCAGAGGGATATACCCAGCGTAGGGAAGGTTTTGAAATTTAACAGTGTCTTTGGTCCCTGGTTTGAGATCAGGAGGAGGAGGGTGGGTTGCCTGCTCTGATTTGGCCAGCGAGAAGCCACATGAAGCCACATGAAGCCAGCGTAAAACAGTGGGAGGCTGAACTGCAGGGATCATTATAACCGAGGAAAGCACAGAGCAATGGAAGAGCAGCACGATACCACACCTGCTTATCTCCTGCTCTGCCCCAAGATTAAGCCTCTGATGTAACTACAGGGTTACATTTTTGGCATTTAAGGGAAAAGGGAAGGAGAAAGGTGGGGGGGAAGAGTGAAAAGACATGTTGCAATGCCAAGAAAATGAGATTAAACCCAAAAAGGAAAAAGTGAGCTCTTTTAGCTGTCATCACCTTCAAAAAACTTTGCCAACTCTTTGCAAAATGATGTGTTGTGTGCTCATCTTTAAGGGTAAACATTTCAAAATATTCAGTCATGGAAGAGGTTTTCTTTTTCTGTAAAAAATTGCTTTATGTATTATTTTTTTTCTTCCCGTGAACTAGGTACTCATGCTGACAGCTGCAGAATCCTGCCTAGTGAAGCTTCCTGTGCAATTCAGTGGAGACATTTAAGACTAAACACAGTGCCTTAGATTCTCTGCTTCCCCATACCCGCACCCTCCCTTCCCACAAAAAGGGAACCTAACCCCTTTTTCCTTTGACTGTTAAGCAAGGCTTCCTCCTCTTTGAGCAGTAACCTGTTCTGCGCATGAGGGGGAAAGGGAAAGGCGGGCAGTACCTTTTCAATGGGAAAAGAAGGACGGCTGTGCGGGCTATCCCTTTTGCGAATGAAACTGAACAGGGCACAGAGCGACTACGACGGCCATTCTGACACAACCATGGCTGTTGCGCTTCTGAGAAAGTCCCCGTTACCGAAATTCCAGTCCTGGGGCTGGCGCTGCTTTGACCCTTCGAAAGACACTCCCCCAGCCTCGGCACGCCCGCCTCTTTCAGGACATCCCGAAGCCGCTGGCTGTGAACCAGACACAAGTGACGCCACAAGAGTGACATGAAGTCACGATGAGCAGATCTGCAGCAGGATGCTCCTCCGGTTCAAAGTTTCATGCTTGTTTCCAGCTGTCACTGTGTTTTAACAGACCTCTCTGCTCCTGTCTCTCAACAACCTGCCTCTGCGTCTACCACAACACCCCGGAGCCCGGACCCCCGGGCTGTGCCCGGCGGCTGCAGCCCGCAGCAAAGCACCTGTGAGAAGCACATGAGCTCAGTCACCTGTTTCAGAGGAAGGATCGTAAGAATAACAACTTTAAGTTTAGCTAAAACTTGTGAAGACATCCCTTTTTCCAGTAGTAATCCAGATATAATTTTTGGCTCTTCTAATTTGAAAGAAAAAAAATTTGTCTTTCCTAGGACTCAGCTAAATGTATTTATTGTAAGTAACTTGGACAATGAGAATGACAGAATGACTCCTGAGAAAGCATAACTCACCCCTGCGCTGGCCCTAAACATTTCCCATTTAGAGTGGTTGCATATACAGCAAAAACTGATCAAGAAGATACGCTATCTTTGACTTTAAAAAGAAAAAAATCCTGCTTTCAGTAGAGAAGCATTAGAAATTAATCTTGGAGAAATTCAGAGAAGGAACAAATTCAATTGTTCATTGAGTTTGTTTTACTATCCCCCTAACTGTGAGAAATTAGTAAAATATTACATGGTCACTAGCAGGGCTGGCTTTTTTTGGGTGGGTTTTTTTTGATGTGCCAGCAAGGAACAAGTCTGTTCCAAGTCACATTTACCCCACTGCCTTTTAACCCAAACCCCATCAGATAGAATATGAGCTTCTATTGCTTCTGTCCTTGATTATATACAGCTGCATTAAATCTGTTTTAGCTAGTTAACATTCCTAGTCCAGGCATATCCTAAAAAAAAAACTAAGCTGAAATTTACAGTCATCAAGCTACAGCCACAGAATGCAGGAACAATCACTTCATTAGCCTTTTGCAACAGCTTAGTTTTCAATAAGCTTCATGCTCTGAATAATCAGGATAGCCAGAAGCGAAGGCTCACTTCATCAGTTTAAAAAAAAAAAAATCATACACAAGGTTGCATATAAGTGAGATTACCTCTAACTGGAGTTCTCCAAGTTGCCGTCTTCTTGCACATTTGCATGTTGGTTGTATAGATACCACAATTCTTTATTTCTAATATCCACAGTGGGGAAAGTAACTCTTCCGCTCTTCATACTTGGGGCACAGATGTGCCTAGCACCAGCTAAGTTCCTTCTCAGCCACTTGACTGATAGCCACAAACTGTCAGGACTCTTATGGAAAGGGAAAGGAGGGAGGAAAATGAGCACACACATATTAATTAATTCCAGTTGTGCATTTTTAACTATTCTATTATCAAAAGAAAGATGCATGGAGTCACCTATAGTGTTAACATGAACTGCCCGACACATCGATACCTACTTGTCAGAGGGTTTCTTTTCACAAACAGCAACTTCACAAGCACCTTACCAATGCCCCGTTAGCCCCAGGTGCTCACATCATCTCCTTGAGAAGTGGCAGGAAGAACACTTCATATAACCCCAACTGTAGCAAAGTATTCTGCAAAGGAGGAGGACACAGTGTATACAGAGGTGACCATTCCCCTGGCTTTGTCAACTAATACTACAGACAACCTTGGGCGGATTCATCTTAAAAAACCTCATACCACTGACAAAGGCAAAATTGTCTGTGGCAATACTGTGAAGCAATACCTGACAGCTTTTGAGGCGAGCAGTTTAATGAAAAATGCAGGTACCTTTATATCACAAAGTGGACCTCAGATTACTACAGGAAGAAATCTAAGCTGAGCTACCATATCTCAAAAGAGCTTGGGTAAATGTTGGTGCAGGATAGGGGAGTTATTATCCATTACATGCTTTTATCTTTTCTCTATTTCTGGCAGATATCTTCACAGACAAGTTCCATCACAGGACAGGTAGGATTCATCTAACTTCCTTATGGAGCTGTAATATTATGGAATGTGAACACAGCAAAGTACAGCAAACAAAAAAAACCCAAACCCCCCCAAAACAAAACCAAAACCCCTTAGACCATGATGTCCACAAAACTGAAGGACAAACCAGTCTCCTCCAGTTTCCACTGCTCTAACCAGCAATATTAAGAACTGCAAGAACAACACTCTGAAAATCATACATAGGTATACACTGCGTAATCCTTTTTGCCATTGATGAGAACGTCTTGCAAGGCAGAAGATACATATGCTCCTAAAGGAGCAGTCTTGCACCCATGCCCAAGATCAAACACAGCAGAATTGTTAGGCACAGTGCTCCACAGTTCTCCATCAGGAGGTCTGGGAGAAGGGACAGCATCCCTGGAAAGTTTTGAGAAGGACATTCCCACCATCACTACAGTCCCCACCAAAACACATTTATTATTACCACATTGCCATCATTACTATGAGTCTAGTTCTGTCATCTCTTTGAAAAATTAAGGAAACTTGTACATCAGCCTTTCCGGTCCTACAGCCAGACTTGCATCTAATGGACCTTCCCACACATCACTGACAGGATGAGAACAATTAAAGTGTCTTATTCATGTCCAAGTCAAACACACAATTAACAGGCAGACTCAAATGGCGCCATGTCGGGAGAAAATCCGTTACACATTCCTCTGATATTTCCTACAGAAGATACAGGAACTTGAACCAATCCATCCTATGCACCATAATATTCAGAGTACGCAGTAAGTGAGCTGCAAGCAAATCTGAGGCTCAGTGCACCAATGTATCAGTGGTCAACTGCTTCTACACCAAAACACAACATTTTGCTATGTTGTGGCTATCATACCAGCTGGTTACACCATGTTGTCAGCTGCATGCAACATCCCATGAAACACCATGCAAAAAGCATCGCCTGTTCACTGTTCATAGTAGTGTAGCTTCCTCTCCCTTTATGAGCCAACAAGCTGGTTCTCTTCTAAGCAAATGCTTCATATGGAAGCACCTTTAGCTAGCTAGCCTGGCAAAAATGGGACAGAGGCTCCCACCTTACCGATTATGAAATCAGCTCAACCACCAAAAAAAACCCCCACATTTTAGTCAGTAGTTTGTGACCTTCAGAACAAAACCATCCACCCACCCAAGCTGTTGCAAGCCAGGTCTGCAATCTTCAGGTAGGATTGTGAGATTACGTGGAGGGAAGGTGGACAACCTCACCTGTCCATGATGTGTTGCACAGTGGCAGCAAAGTGGTGCCAGAAGCAAACCAGTAGCTCTAAAATGCATATGCCTGAGCATAGTTGAAGAGTTCTCTCTACTGTCCTGACAGAGAAGAAGAAAAAAAAAAAAATCCCTTCTCTATTGACAAACTGCTGGGGGTGTGTGTGGCATTTTTGGGAACCTAAAGAAAACAATGAATTTGTTTTCTGTGATGTTAGTGATTACTTAGGATCACCCCTAACACTTGTCACCAATCTGACTGCAGGAACCAACTGAGTTAATGGATTATACTCAAATGGCCTCTTAAGCTTTCATGAGGCTGAAAGATCACTGATCCAACTGGACTGAAGCATCAAAGAAACAAAGCTTGTCCTAGAGGACCGATCATGACACATTCAAGAGATCTAGTCTCTGGCAAGTCCTTAGCCAGGGGGAAAAAAAAAAAAACAAACACACCAGACAAAATCCACGACTCGAAAGATAAAACTTCCTTTAAGATGTGTTTCAGCACTGTGGCACAGGGCTGAAATGTGCTTTTCAAGGCAAGAGTACAACACAGAAAAGTGGAAATGGCACACAATGCCTCCTAGCAGTCCAGAGCCATGAAAGGGAACTAGAACAATGAAGCATTTCATTGCACCAGAGACCTGCCTGAGCAGGCTTGAGATGGCACTGACTACATCTTATGCTCCAAACACGACCAGCAGGGCTAAGCATGCCTACAACAGGTAACAGAGAAGTAAAACAGCCTCTCAAGTGACAGGGTGTACACACTCCTGCCGTGGGGCTGAACTTCAGTTATAATTGGTTGAAGTGGTCTAATGTGCTTTGTCTAAACTACTTCAGAAATACGCACATATGCACAATCTGTAATTAAATAATTCTTTGCTTTTTCTTTTAGTAATTCACATTCAAGATGACAAAAAAACCCAGGCCAGATCAGAAGAATGATTGGCTTTGACTACAAAGGGTAATTTTTGAGAGCTACTGCGTTCAAGCAAGCCATAAATATGGGTAATACAGAGTTGGTTCCTGTGGTTTTCAGCATCTGGGAATGAGAGAGAAGATTTTTGGTTTGGAGATTTGTCTCCAGTTCATTCATCATCTTAGTACAGTCACATCTGAATGGAATTACATGTGTAACTTGATCTCACTGCCTCAAGGATACATTTCTTTTTCCATTTCACATGGGGAGAGTTTTTTACCCTGGTAATGGAAATGACACTTTCCACTCCCAGCACCTCCCTGACTTAAAAGGCTACAGGAGGAATTGCAAGCAAAGGGTTCACTGGCTTTCAGCAAGCCATCACTTACCATATCACAGCAATTGCCTATACTGACAGCTGTTATATCCCAAAATCCTAGAATACTTGCCATCAGAATTGGTCATTTGAGCTGTGTCCAACTAACTGGCATGGATCTGAAACTACAATTTTGCTAATCTGATTTAGCTACCTGAAAACATTTTCAGACCAAAAAGATCCATCAGAGACCCACATACCCTGATTAATCAATGCACATACATCAAAACCATGACAGAAAACAGCAGCTAGAAAATTCTTCCTGTTCTCACTGAACTTGAAACAAGGTTTCTGCTCTGAAACAATCCAGATCTCATCACGCAGCCAAGGCAACTACAAAACTTATTCTCAAATTCTTTGGTCTGAATACTTCCAACACTGCAGTCACCACAGCAATGAAGGCTGGGCTCCTTTCTCACTTCTTGTGGACTGGACATGGACCCAACAGTTTTTCTTGGACCATGTCACAGGATAGGTGCCTGCCTTTGCCAAAGCCAAGTTTGTAGGAAAGGCGTATTTCTAGAATTTAGAGGAAGCAGTGGTGAAGTCTATTAAAACACTGGTTTAACCTCCTTTCTGTTAGCAGTTCACTTTCAATATATGAACTATGCATGGCCAACTGGTGATAGTCCCAGAAACAGGGAAGTGACAAAGCAGACAGTACCTCAACAGTAAGGATTTATGATCAACTTTGAAATGCCCAGTGAAAAGATGAGAGGCAACAGAGAAGCTGCAGAAAAGGAAATTCTGATTAGGTATTAGGAAAAAAAAAAATTGTCAAACACAAACAGGCTGGCCAGAAGGCTGTACCTTTCAAGATACTGAGAACTTGACTGGACAAGACCCTGAGCAACCTGATCTAACTTTGAAGTCAGCCCTGCTTTTGCAGAGGTTTAAACCAGATGACCTGCAGAGGTCCACTCCAATCCAAGAGAAAAGCAAAAGCGGGAATGTCAGAAACCTGTGACTGAACCACTATCGTTAAGTACGGAAAAAGAAGTCAGAGTTATTTAAGACAGCAAAATAACCAAAACTAGGTGATTAAACAGCATACAAGGAAAGAAAGCAAAAATCTATAAATTCAACTTAATGCAAAATGGAACAAATAATTAATTCTACAGTCCTGTGTTATAAGCTAAATGTTCAGAAGACTAAAATGCCACTGAGGATCACTTCATGAAAAAACTTAATGCACCATTAGAATGCATAGTGGATAACATAGAAATAATGCACATCTTTAATGGCAATATATGAACTCATCAGTACCTTAAACAGCATTATCCAATCTTTGAAAGAATAAAGAAAAGACTCAGAGAAAGGTGATAAAAATGAGACTGAAGTCCAGAAGAGGTGAGACCAAAAAGCTATTTTGAAGAATACAAATGCAAAGCATGAATAACATCAAGGTTATTTGAGAACTCCTAAAGACATCCATCTACTGAAAGAAAGATGATGTATTTAGAAAACAAAAGTGGCACAATAGCTAGTAGGTTATCTAGAAACTAGGAATTATGACATTAAGATGAAAACTTACTACACTGCTCACTGCTTTTCTTTTTTGAATCTTGGAGAATGCATTTGTAGCATTCTGCTTACATTTCATGCAGTGTCAACTGATCACATGAACCATGCCGAGCCATTCCGCCAGGTGATGCTAGTCCGTATCGAAACCAAACTCTTGAGATGAAAGCAAGCTGCTATTTCTGACAGTAGAGCAAGTAATTGTCATAGCACCAGTTCCGAGCATAGATATTGTGCCACTTTTGTTTTCTACGTTAAAAACTTTAATTACACAGGAAGTACTATTTTGTTATTCAAAGCACTGTACGCCATGCGCACTGTCTTCAAATAATATCACAACTATATTTAGCTGATCGATTCTCAATTATCAGAGCATTTAGACACAAACTTGGGAACCATTTGCTTTAAGATGATTGTAAGAAGTGTTCTTATAGACCCAAGAGCAAACAGCACGCTGACATTGTGCAAATTTGATCATTTTAACCTGACATATGTCTGTCTGACCCTAAATCTCTAGTATTACAATAAAGTTCAGATAGGATGCAAGGTACCCAACTCTATTAAAATCTATTCTGTAACAACTACATTTCCCAGCATTTCTTCACTACATTAACAACTCCTCCATACTTTCAAATGAAGGAAAGCTTTGAGTAACTATTCCTCAATCTTCTGAAGCATACTTGCAGCTCCTTACTTACCTTGGAGGGGAAGTATGGCAGCACAAATCTGCCAAGGTTTTGCTCATCTCTCCAAATGCATTACATTACTTGAACAAAAAAAGCAGCTAAGAAGCATTCTGCAGAGTAAGAATTAGAAAGATGATCTGCTGCTGCCAAGTTGTAACACAGAGATTCTCTTCTGCTTACAGTACGTATCTCAGATTAGGTCCATTGCTATGATATAATGAAAAGCGACTGCTAAGCCCTTTTGAATAGTACTACCATAAAAATAAATCTATTAAAACACAACTTAATTTCATACTGATAAGAAAACCTGGCATGTTGCGTCAAAGACATTCAGAGTTGAACGTACACAGTTACCTGTTTTGTGACTTTCAGTATCTAAACACACTGAAGATGACCTAATCAGACCCAGCATAGTGCAGTTATTCAAAGTTTGTACCATAATATGTAATACACTTCAGTTAAAAGGCACTGTTGTTTCTCAATAAATGTCTTCACACAGGCAAATGAAAAGAGATGGAGAACAGAACACCGTCTTTAAAGCATGCAGAGGAAATTTATACTAAGCACACAGAGCGCAGAACAGAAGGACAAAAAGAGAGTTTAACAATTCCCTTCAAAATATGGCTACTGATTTTTTTCCCCCACTTACCCTGCTTGTATTCGCTATCAATGTCAAATAAGACAGCAGTGGTCTTTTGCTTTTTCCTCTCCTACATCAGATCTGAACAAAGCAGCTATAAATGTAGAGGCACTGCAAAGCAGAGTGGGATTTCTACTAGAAATTATTCATATGCCTAATAACACAGGTATGTTACACAGTAAGAAAAAACACAATGCTTCCCCCCCCCAAAAAAAAACCAGGTTAAATAAGAATAGCTACAGATGTTCTAAAAATTCCAACCAAAGACTTCAGTATAGGGATTAGGTGGAAAGGAATTAACTATGTCTGTAACTCTGAAAGGATATAGTCAACCAATACTCCTATGCAAGTCTGGGACATAGAGGTACTATGCCTGTAAGCGCAGGACTGCCACCGGGAGACTACAGCTAAACAGAGTCACCGAGGCAGCTCACTTTCAGCAGGGAGCTCTGACAACAGCCACCACATCTGTGGCAAGAGAAGCTAGAAGAAAACTATGTGTGGGAAGCTATTCTGTGGCCATCTTTGAAAGGTGTTTAATACAACAGGAGTAGTTGAAATGCACATTACTCTTCACTGGCAATGTTTTTAAAAATGATCAATTTCAAGTTTGGGAAATTGTTTCTGAACTAATACATAACCTCATTTTCACCCACCCCCCACAAAAACCAAAGTTAGTTTGATAAGATAAACTAAAATAAAATCCAAAACATGATCCAAACCATCATGCACTTGCAACACGCAGAAGGCTGCAAACAGTATTTTGGTGGGCTAATATGCAGTATCAGACAACCACAAACTGTACTTCAGAAACAGTATAAAAGCAAGAGGGACAACAGAGGATCTAAGGAGCAAGAAAATGTATCAATTACAAATGACGACACTGTCACCCATCCCATCCTCTTCACCGACTGTACCAAAGGAGGAATAAGTCTTCCCATATAACCACTAAGACAGCATTGTTTTTTTGAAAAGTCATTTGGGCACAGTTCAGTATGTTTCAGATAAATGTACCATATCATTACTTTCATAAATCCACTTTGACATCCTAAGATTTGCAGAGGTATCCAAAAAGAGGGGTCAATAAAAGACAGTTATATATTTAGATGCTTTATCTGATACTAGTCCCACATCAACTCACCCTACATATTTTTAAAGTAGCAACATAATAGTGCACTTTGTTAACATTTCCCCTGCTTTGGGTATGAAAACTCTTGAGTACTGCTGCAGACGTAATGGAGATAACACAGACTGAAGCACCTTGGAACAGCAAATCTGAAATGGCTGTAATAGCCAAATATAATTCCACACAACGTTTGCATGAGTCTAGGTTTAATTTGCTTTACAGGACAGTTGGCCAAACAATGACATTTATAATAAAAATATCCTCTCCATTAAGCAAATCTTATTTTTCTTTCCAAAAGAAAATTCAATGTATACTCTGAGCATTCAGTGGCTCATTTTCAAGATCAGCCCACACAGATTTTTCTTAACAAAACAAAGCAATTCAGTTAAAAAATGCGTATCAATGTAATGACGTAGTCATATTGCTTTTGGCTATGTTAATTTTAAAAACCATGCCAATTTAGCTATTTTTCTTTAGGTTTTATTAGAAAAAAAAGCAGCAGATCAACATTACAATTCAGAGTCTAATCTAAATATGCACTTGACACTGAAGCACATCTGAACATGAAGTGAAAAAGGATTCCAGAAAACCTTCAGTTTTGCCAATCTCCTGCTACCCAAATAATGTATCTTTTCTTCTGGCTTTCCAATGACTGAAATCAAACAAGAAACAAAAGATTTATTGCTATGAAAACGAAACCATAGTACAGTAGTATGAGTCTGGGGTGCTAAGTATATTCTATCAAGTTAACTTAAATTTCAAAGTGTACTTAAATCTTTTGTTTGGCCATGAAAGTCCATAAGCTGACTGACCCAAGTATAAACTGAAACGGCAGGGCTGGACAAAAAAAGTTAGACAGCATGTTAACCTCCAGTTTTCAGACAGTAATAAAAAGATACAACTCCAACAGCCAAGAAATTAAAATTAAAAAAAAAAGTTGATCAGACATTCAAGAGCTAAGTTTATTCTTATGCTCATTTTGTTTGCGCCCAAAATAATTTTCGACCCACCAGAAAAAAAAAAAAAAATAGTATTTATGGACTATCACACAATCGAAAAAGAGAAACAATTGCTTTTTGACTTCGTTATTTTCCCCCACTGAGGTATAAAATCTACATATAAATTTGATACTTCACTATAACAAATTGTACTTTTTCATAGTTCTGATTTAGTTTCCATTAAACCCTGTTTACTTTTTGTTTTTAAACCACAGAATTCTTATTTCATGTTACTGAATCTGGTTTCCAGCTCTCTCTCTCATTTATTTGTGGATCTATATTTAGTAGTCTGGTTACCACTGCTAACCAGGGAAAAAAAAAATCTTGGAACTTTCTTCATTACAACAGCACGTTCAGCAGAGGTTACTGATGTGCAAGCAAACTACAACGATATGCAGCTCTTCAGAGAGACTATTTCACTGATTATGTTTCCACTGTCCAAATGTTCTCTAAATTACTTGCTGGAAGAAACTCTTTCGATCTTGTAAACATCAGTGGGTGCAGTTTCACTAGTATGTGTGGTAGTTTCACATCCTTATACAGGAAGGCTGGTTCACAGCTACTAAGAAGCTGCAGGAGTTCTAACAGCTGACGAACTGTGGGTTCTGCCACGCAGAAGTTCCTTCTGTTGCTACTTAACAGTGTAGCCGAAGTATCAGCCGAGGTAGCCCAGTCAATCCTTGCTTTTCTTTAGAACCTCTCAGAATATTTCTGGAAGGGTGACATTGCGAAGGCGGGGGCCCCCTGCCGTTGCAGTCTCTGATGCTGGGTACCTGGCTGTCCTCTTCGGTGGCTTTATCCAGGCACTGGTTACTGTTCACATGCAACAGGGTTAATTTCTTGAAGACAAAATAAAAATAAATTAGTTTTACAAAAGTCACGATGCATAAGCTTAGCAAAAAGTTTCTAGTGGCCATGAAAATTCTTCTATATTTAAGTAGGAACTGGACAAGACGTCTTGGTTACTGACTCCAGATCCCAATCCTAAAGAACACTTAAATATGCTATTTGATGTTGTAGATACTAAAAACATTGCTTCATGAAAAACAGAACAGTCTGAACTTTTAAATAATGTTCTTTATCAAGCAATATCCACCATTCCTTAAATAGGGCTACACAGCTAGGGAACTTTGAGGAGCTAGAAATTAAAGTTTGGTAAGATATAAAACTTCAATTATTAATGATAATATTAGATTTGATCACATCAGAATGAACATACTGAATATGTATTCAAAAAAAAGGTTTTCTCCTCAGTTGGGGACATAGAACTGACATTCCACTATCTTCTTTTAGTACTATATCCTTAAAAAGTATGTTCTTTTAAAAAAAAAGTGTGTACAAAATTCACATACATGTATAACTTTTCCAATACCTACTAATCTTACTTATGCAATATTCCATACACCACTTCATCTACCTCAGTACTATCCTCATGGAGAAGAGATCTTCATAAGCTGCGCTTCCTGCCACTGTACTATGGATACTCATCAGTGCATCAACTTGTCTATAGTACTGACTAACATTACTATCAGTATTTCTTCTCTCACTCAGCAGCACAACCAGGACACTGGACTGACTGGAAAATAGCAGAACAGGTGGGCCTTATGTGCACAAGCAGCAAAGGGTAAAAAAAACCTCCACAAAACAAAAAACAACAAAACAAATAAAACAAAAAAAACCCCAACCAACCAAAAACCGGAGCACATCAGTCTCCTGCACTCATACAGCCACTGAAGAATGTTGAAGAATGAAGAAGGAAGTTGGAATAGACTTAGGTAGACAAGTAACTAACACAAAGCTTCCCCCCGCACCGTCCAAGCCAAGAAGGCCAACGGCGTCCTGGCCTGTATCAGCAATAGTGTGGCCAGCAGGAGTAGGGAAGTGATCGCGCCCCTGTACTGGTGAGGCCGCATCTTGAATACTGTGTTCAGTTTTGGGCCCCTCACTACAAGAAGGATGTTGAGGTGCTGGAGCGTGTCCAGAGAAGGGCAACGAAGCTGGTGAGGGGGCTGGAGCACAAATCTTATGAGCGTCTGAGGGAACTGGGGTTGTTTAGTCTGGAGAAGAGGAGGCTGAGGGGAGACCTTATCGCTCTCTACAACTACCTGAAAGGGGGTTTGTGGCAACATGGGTGTTGGCCTCTTCTCCCAAGTAACTAGTGACAGAATGAGAGGAAATGGCCTCAAGTTGCACCAGGGGAGGTTTAGACGAGGTATTAGGAAAAAATTCTTTACTGAGAGAGTGGTCAAGCATTGGAACAGGCTGCCCAGGGAGGTGGTGGAGTCACCATCTCTGGAAGCGTTCAAAAAACATGCAGATGTGGCACTTCAGGCCATGGTTTAGTGGGCATGGTGGTGTTGGGTTGATGGTTGGACTTGATGATCTTAAAGGTCTTTTCCAACCTTAATTATTCTGTGATTCCTTTTTCTTCCTGGTAGACATTAAAGGAAACAGGCTTCCTACATGCGTCCTGAACAGAAGCAGAAGGAAAAAAGAAAACTACAGAAAAAAAATCACCCACCTATGTGGGCAGAAGTTCTTGCCAAGTATTCTCTAACTTGTTTTTGTGCTTTATTAGTCAGCTTTCAGTAAAGTTCTGAAGATTATACCTAGATTCTCCTATTTGACAGAACAAAGAGGAAAGACACATACAACCAAATTTGTGGCCGAGGATTGACACGGGGGAAGTCTGTTTTACAGTCTGTGGCAATGACTGCAAGACAGACTACTACAATTAGCTGTCAAAAGATGCAATGTTCTTACCATTGATAAGATAGAAACAAAATAAAAAGCACTTGCTGTTTGGTGAATCACTGCATGTAGTAATGTTATTCATCTTATTTACTGAAGTCGGGTAAACTAACTACATAAAAAACATGAATGAAGGGTTCCCAAGACTCAAATTTAGTAATTTCAATGAACATCTAATCCTGAAAGCCTTCAATAGCTTTCTTCAGTCTCCTATCAGCAGTTGCTAGCAACGTGCAAAAATCCTAGTAGAGTTCCACTGTCTTCCACATTAACAGCCATCCTAATAAAAAAAAAATCATCCACACATATTTCCTTTTAGTCTTAAAGGCTGTACATTTCATTAACACCTGAGCTACTAATATCTACAGCAAGTCTATTTAGTTAGAAATACTCCCCCCCTTTGTTTTTTTTACATCAGTGAAATTACTTTTTAGTAGCTAAATATCTACACGTTCTCTTTATAAAACAGTCATTATGATTATACTGGCAAGATTCTTCTTCCACAAATTGTCTCGCAACTGTCTTTAACAACAACTGATTTTAAATTAACAAGCTTGAGAACTATTTTCTTTTTTCTAAGTTGCCATGCCATAAGTCAAAGTTCTTCATGGCACTACTCAATCACAAAATTGTTTTTAGAGCTTGCAAATCAAATTAATGATGAATGTATCAACAGACAGTGATTTTTGGATCTGGCAGTTCAACCTATGAACTTCAATAAAATAAATTTTAATATTATGTACAAGAAACAGAATTATTACAATAAATCTGTTTTAAGCATCTGTAGAGATACTGTAGGGATAAACATACGACAATTAGAAATGTAAAATCTTCGTTATAAAAATTGAGATGCTGATTTTTCAATTAGAAAAGCATTTCCTTTTAACCTTATGGATCAGAATTTGTCACAAGATCATGAGCATTATCTTTTACTGGTCCAGTAGATACCTGGAATACTTTTTCATTGTTGATCTTACACTAGCAGACTATCTTTCTCCAGAGGCTCCAAAAGCACATTGAAAATATTCTTCTAAAAGCTCCCCCAAAACTCACCAGGCAATTAAATCAATACAGATGCCCACTGACTGACTACACCAGGAATTAATAACAAAGTGAAGATAATCCTGACTTTGTTTCCTGTTTTGATTGTTAAATAGCAGTCCCACACTGGAACATGTTGCTCTGTAGGCTCATGTAAAAACCCAAATTGACTCGTTTTAATGTCACAAGTCATTAGAAGACTTACCACCGGATCGTATTCCCAAAGCTGATTTCCTTTTAGATGGTGGCACTTGAGCATCGTTACTGGGCCATTAAGTTTGGATACATCTAAACACAAATCATCTGTTCGAATTTCTTTGTTGGCAGTATATGAGAAAACCTAAACAAAAAAAAGAATGAGAGGAACTGAAAAAAAAAGTTTGACTAAAAGATTCCTGGGGCAGGGGGAAGGGGGAACATTTGTGCATTTCTTCATTAATATCCACTATTTTTTTTTCTTTTCCCTTCAGCATACATAGAAAGATTTTTTTTTTTTTAAGGGAATAAATATAAAAACTGTGTGAACAAGCTCTTCAGTCAAAATTGACATTTTTTGAATTGCAGACTGTTTCCTGCATAGAAACAGGAGGTTCCCCAACACACGTAATCTCTGTATACTGGAAAACAATTGAACAAAAACCCAGACTTAAAATAAGTTCTAGAACTGACAGTCAAAAAAAAAAGTACATTAAAAACAGCATTTCAGGTACAGGGTGTTTTTTGGTTTGTTTGGTTTTTGGGTTTGTTTTTGTTTGTTTGTTTGTTTTTTGTTTTGTGTGTGTGTGTGTGTTTTGGGGGGGGGGGGGGTGTTTGTTTTTTTTTTTTATAAGTAACGATGCCAATCAGGAGGTCTAACCAGAAGACAGTTCCAGAGAACCTACAGAAGGAGAAGCCTAGCTTGCAGCCATCTCCTCCTCCCCTCATTTCATTTTTGACTTGAAAGTTGAACTAAAACCTACTGCAATCAGGCCTCAAAAACCTACAAATGACAAACCACCAACAAATCTTCTCAGGCATTTCCTCTTACAGGCATCTTCTTCAATGAGGGTTTCCTAAACTTTACAACTTACATGTGTTCTAAAGATAAGTACTGAAAGAATGCTAGAATTGTCCTGATGAGAAGTAGTGTTCCAAATAATTCAATACATTAAGATATTATATTTTTAAAAATTGTCACCTGATTGCCACCCATTCCATGGCAGTTAAAGATTCCAACTTTCTCATTTTCTTTTCTTGCCATGTTATCCAGACATTGGTTTGTCTCCACATTCCTTATCTGGGAGTGAAAAAGAGCACATCACCAAAGGCTGTTATTTTTAGAAGAGAGTTAGGTCCATATCAAACGACACTGGCACCAGTTCTCTCTGCTACACACCAGAGGTTATGTGAATGAAATGTAAAAAACACAGAAATCATACCACAGTGAGACCACTGCCCGAGACTCAAACTCCCAAGCAAGTGTTCAAGCTACCAGATTACAAGCAGCATGTTTGTTTCTTTGCTTTCTTTCAGAGATCTTTCCATCTTGGGCACTCTTTTTGCTCAAAGACAGCCACAACAGAATGGACACAATTGAGTCTCCAGCCCAAAATCTTCACGAGTGTTAAAGCACTCTCCTAGGCATGGTGGGTTTAATTCCCTTTGAAATCACAGGTGACTGGGTTCAATTTCCTCACTTCTTGAGTTACAGCCTTAATCCCTATATTACTATATAGTAAGCAAGCATGAATATCAAGTCACCTGACAGCAGTATGCTGCCTGCTCCATTTTGTTTTCAAAAGCATTTCTTTTGAAAACAAACAGTCCAAAATCACCCTACAACAGGCTCAATATTTGGCTCAACATGATTTGTAGGGGAGAGTAGATGCCTACTTATTTAGGACAGCATCACCTGTACTACCTCTACAGTCACTTAAACTTTAAAGAAAAACAGAGGAATGCCCAGCAAGCCTTAGGGATCACTGAAATTTGCTGGTCACTGACAATGGTTCTGGGAGTAAAATTCAGAGCGGTTTTTAGGCAAAGTTCTTGTTTGACCTGGTCTAGTTTTTTTAAGGAAAAACTCTGCTCATACTCCGCACAGAGAACAATATACAGAAAGTTATCTATAACTATACATTTCTGAAGGAATATTTTTAAAGCTCTTCTGTGTGGCATTTAGTAATGTACTAAAAAAACCTGGAAAACATTAAAATTACAGTACTGTATACCAAAGTTCAGTTTTCTACCCCACTGAGAAGCCATGTGTATCATTTTAGATGAAAGGAACATAGGTGCAAGATACCTGAACTTTGCTGGAGATAACTTGTTTGCACTATTCAGTTCAGAATACAAACAACTTACTGTGCCATGTACTTCACATAGGGTAGATAAATATGTAGGACAGAAACCTTACCTCTCCCAGAGAAAAGTAATGGCGTGGAATTTGGGAATCAGGATAAACATTTTCCAGGTACCAGGAGAAAGGCTTGCACTGGAGCTTGCGTCTTAGTCCAAGCCGTGACGATATGTCCCCATAATCAACTTTAGTAACTCCTGTAGAAACAAAGAAAGTTTTATTCAATGGCTGCTAATAAACGTTATACAATTCCACTTAATACAAAAATCATCAGTATAATACGCTGCTTGCATGAAAGACTTTCTCTTGAGAAAGTCATCTCTACACAAATAAATGATTTTAAGATAGCATTATGCTGTTTACATTCTCAGAGAGGACATGTTAGTTACTGCCTGTGACTCCCTCTTCCAGATAATTATACAAAAGATGGCATCTGTGCTACACATGCCAATTTCTTACCTGTGGTTTGTGGAACTATTTGAATGCAGTTACTTACTAAGTTATCAGAGGAGAAAGGCTGAAACCATTATAGTCACTAATGCCATTCCACACCCAATGGCAACTGGGGTCCATATCTGTGCAGCATAACATAGGAATCTCCTTCTGTGGAGAATTCCATTTTAATTTAATTCTGTAAGCTCGGTACCACCTGCTGGACCCTTCACCATCTCTCTAACTGCACAAAGAAACAGTCAGAAAGCAGCCTTCATACAGGGAACTAATCCTTTAATAATTCAGTATTTGTTCAGTATAACTGCAGCATTTGCAGGAAGTACGTTCACAATTAGCACTGTTATCATTTTTTTGGTGGTATTTTGCTTGCCTTTTTTCTCCTTTGCTCCTCATCTATCAAAGTGCTCATTCCTCCTGTATTTTCCCATGCCTTTATGGTTGTTTTAATTCCTTCTGAAAATTAATTTGTGCAAGTCCCATCGGCAGATGGGTTGAGGAAAGTGTGCATGATGAAGTAGATGTTTTTGCCTCACCAGAATTAAGCACTATTGCCATTAATATTCCAACAATATTGATTAAGTGTAGTATAATTTCTAGTTTTCAGGCATTGCATTCTTTTTGTATTTTCCACACTACACTCTGTACCACACAGGCCAAAAGTAATACATGACAAAAAACCCCAAACCAAACAAAAACCCAAATTAAAAAAGAACAAAAATGAGTCCTAGCAATTTAAATTCCCCTCACAGACCACAAATACAGCTCAGCTGGCCACCACACTGTAGACCTCCGGCTGCATAGATTTTTCAGAAATCTCTCCACTTAGAGGACTGTGAATTACCTCTAAAATTGCTGACCTTTTGAAACAGTTTGAGACATTTCGAAGTCGGCATACTGTGTTATGAAATCAACCTGCCACTAGATGGTGTATTTCTACTCAATTAAGACAGATAACCGCATAATTTCAGCTAAATGTTTGTAAATCTCAATAAAAACATTAGTATTTCAATATTCCAGAAAGAAAAAGTGCTAGCGAGGCTTTTAGGCTCCCCCCGCTGCCCAAGGGGAAAAGAAAGAAACAAAACCGAAAAAAACACCACCAAACGAAAAACTAAAGACTTTGTTAAAAAGATGCTGAAGAACTATACTGGTAGGGAAATGAAAGCAAAGGAAAGCTTGTTTTTTAATGAACTTTTGTATAGTGTGAATGAAATCTAAAAATCTCTTGGAATAGAATCTCAGAAAACTTCAGTCTGGGCTTTCCAGCCACAAAAGAAATCCTGAAACCAAAACACAAGACAAACAAAAAGTCCCCAAAAGAATGCCCTATCTTCACCAAAGCAAACATCTACTCTACACCAAAAGGAGCACTCTCTCAAAAGATGATGTAAGAAGAGAAAGACTGTACCAACCACAGCTAAGTATGGAGTTCTTCATTTTTCGGTTATGAAAAAGCAGCCGATGGATGAAACAATTACCATGCCATCCTCACCAACCACCTT
The DNA here is from genome assembly GCF_000687285.1 of Phaethon lepturus. Lineage (NCBI taxonomy): Eukaryota > Metazoa > Chordata > Aves > Phaethontiformes > Phaethontidae > Phaethon > Phaethon lepturus. The sequence continues at coordinate 72,197 of NW_010547629.1, read as the reverse complement.
AGGATACTCAAAAACTCATTCAGAGTTTGCTGCACTGACCTTCAGAAAACAACACTGTTAAGGCTTTGGCACATCACTGAATGCTAATAAGAAAGTCACAGCCATAAAGAATTAAATGCAAAGTGATACTTAATAGCATACAAGTGTGCTGTTGCTTAAAGTAGTTTTAAATGTCACCATGTAGAAAGGTGTCAGCTGATTTTCCCTCTGTTACAGGGAAGTAAGAGGTGTGTATTATATTCCATTTAACCATTTTTAGTCAGGAAATTTTTTTTTTAAATCCTCTCTGACATTAGGTCTGCACCAAACCATATACTTGCACGTAAGCTACAGTTAGCATCAGGTTAGCAGATGGACTGAACAGCAGAACCAGTACAGTTGCCTTAGGTGTGTCCTCTAACAATTACTGTGTCTCCCAGGTTTCTGGTACCTTATCTGTATTACTTAAAACTAGTTTGAGTCTTCCTATACATTTCTACTATGCAGTGCAGTGGCAGTTATGTATGGCTGACAGGTTTTTTTGGGTAAAAATGGAAGCAAGCTAAGAAAACTACAAAATATAAAACATAAAAAATTAAGTACATGTCTAAATCATTATTTCCTCCACAAACCAGTAAAATTTATATACACACAGTGACATATACCTTCCAGTGTTTTCGCAATTGTTCTTAAAGGCTCAGCTAAAAAAAACACACAAACAAACAACAACAACAAAAAAAACCAAAACAAAACCAAAAAACAGAAGAAAAAACAAGCCACAAAACAAGAATTAGATCAAATCTTCCTCACAGTAGACAATTATGCCAGACTCCACAGGTATATGCATCATAAGGAGGACAATCATGTTCACTAGTTGTTCTTTCAAATATTTGTGTTTGGTTCATTTAAAAAAAATTTAAAAGATCAGAAACAGTATTTAACAGTATTTGCTACTGTAGTCTTTACTTGGCCATGTAATATCCTCCCCTGCCCCCCTCCAACCCTAATTACATAAATAGAACCGTTCAGGGAGGTCCAGGCTTTTAGTCACACAGCTCGCTGTTTCCTGTGGGTCAATGTCATGCTTTTTTACACCCATATGCTTAAAGATGTACTCAAAAGGCAAAAAAACCCACATCAAATCATCCAACCACACCATCACCAGTTCATTTGTATAGATGTAAGATTCATCTCAACACTTGCTTGTGAAGAAGCTTAGTATGCAGTACCAGACTACTCTTGATTAGTAATACATATGGTCTTTCTTTATACCCTTACAAAAATATAGTGATGTCTATCAGTAGAATACTACTTTTTCAGTTTAATTTTCTTTGCCATCTTATATTTAAGCGTCCTATCAGCCATGTTGCAGTTCTGACATCCTTAAAACTTCAAAAGAGCTGAAGATTTGTTTGCCAAGTTCAATGTGTGGCAATATATTTATGCTAAACTGCTTTAAAAAAAAAGCATGATGTTTTCATCATGATTATAAATTGCTCAATCATTCTCAAAGCATAGTATGAAAACTGTTTCATCTAAAACTACTCTTCTGTTAAAAATCATAGAACTCGTTTTTATTTAGTATTATGAAACTTGACAAGCAACTATCATTTAAAACCAATTTGAATAGCTACATTATCTGCATTCCCAATTAATGCTAATAGGGAATACTGGCTGAAAACAAGAACACATGGAATGGCTCAGTACGTATTTGGAACACAGGCTTAGGTACGTTGCAAGATGTGGACTCAGCCCCTCCTCCGTCCTCCCTATCAACCATAAATAAAAACATTATCCATTTCCAGTCTGTACATACTGAACCTTGACTTACCGTGCCTGGCTAGAGACAAGTGCATGAAGCAATTACAAACTAAGCCTACTGATCCAGTTTTCAGGATCACACCTCTCTGTCTAGATGGCTCTTGCCCAGATAAATCTGCAATGCTGTCTCTTCAGGCCTCCTGCCTGCCCACTTAGCCCCAGTGCAATGGAAGATAACTTCTGCGGCAAACTTTTGGTCAACAATAAAATTGATTTCCACACAAGCTAGACGAGGCTCTACCCAAGCTCACTGGAGCTGCTTTTCAGGATGCCTTCAGCTCACCCAGCAAGAGGCTCATGAATGACAAAGGTGCATGCCGGACACGAGTAGCAGGGTGCATGTCTGAGCTGGAACCCAGACTCACATGCAGCATGGGGAAACCACACAGTCTGAAAGTATCCATGCTTCACCTTTAGATTAAGGATACCAACAAATTCTACAACTGTCAGTTCATCATTAGTTAGTAGTTAGGAGAAGGTTAGGGGGACGTAGCTGTGGTAAGCCAGCCTAATGCTTTGCAGCTGCTGCTGCAGAAAGGGGCAGCTTTCCCTTGCTGAGCTTCAGATCCCTGCTGCTCCTCCTGTGCTGACACAGGTGCTAACTTAACCAGCAGACAGCCAGCCCACAGGGCAAGTAATCCTGACAAGTTCTGCAAGTCAAATCAGTTCACATAGATGAACAACCAGCAAGTGAGGGGAGGTGAAGCCCTATCACCTGCCATAAAAAGCAAAGCACTCTCCTCACAGCAAGCTGTTAGACTGACATTGCCGTCTCATGAAGCCTCACCTTGGACAATCCAGTCCTAGCCTTTTAGATCAGAGAAAGTAACAAAAGACCAGCACTAGAAATCATAAAGAAGTGGCAGACTCTGCAAAACAGGCCAACCGGAGCCAGGAATCAGACTATTCACCTGCACATACTGGATCCATCTTCTGAAAACCTGAGAGAAAATGGCCTGGGAAACAGCACCCTGCTGTAACATGTGACTGTGAGGAAAACCTGTCGGCTAATGAGAAAAGGCTACAGCTAGTGCCATTACTGCCGTGGAGAATAGCTGTTGCATGCAATAAGACAGGCTTGATTTTGGCTGAGCAGCAGCTGCTGCGACACTTCTCTGCCCAACCTCCATCTGTACCTAACCACCCCTAAGCAGAGAGATAGCTTCTAAAATGCATGAAAGCTTAAAACAGACAACTAACAATTTCTACTAGACTATACCCATTAAAGAAAAAAAGGATTACAGGCTTTCTTTTCAAGAGGGCAGCTTTCCATTTAACTACACTACATCAATAGTAAAAAGTCTCTTGAGTTCCCATCATTCAAGCAGCACGCTTTTTCCAGATGATGCAGATTACATAAAGTGGGAAACCTACCTGAGAATCTTAGGTTTGCTTTCCTGGACCAGCCCCTCTGTGATTCACTATCTTAGGGGAGCAGAGTAGAAAGGATATAAAGGAGGAAACATTCCTTGTTAGCTAGGATCAGTGATGCCTGTCAGTATATTGCCTCCTTCAAAATCCAATTTTCTCATCCATGTTAACTAACGAGAAAAAAAACCTGGGTGCACAGAGGACTGCCTGTTTTCCTTGCTCATCTGCACCCAGGCTTGCAAACCAGCATCAGCTTAAAAATCCTCACCTCGCTCCTTGCAAGAACTCATGACACTGTCACAGCAATACTGAAAGTACACATTGTACTAGCAAAGAGTTTCACAGGCTGTGTACTATCCTCTGCCAGAGGGTCACTACACCATCAATCTGCAAGAACTAAACATTTAAATTTTTATATTAGAAGGACACCTGGAAAAGCAAAGTATGGCTAAATGACCCAGCATAGCAGAGATTCACTGAGCTCCCAAGACAACTATTGGCCAGAAATTCTTACTGAAATTTACACTGATGTTATTTGCTGTCAACAAGTAAAATCAGAGTCTGCAACACTCAGGTAAGATTGGAGATAGCAGAGTAACAACAGTAAGGTGTTTGTGAACTTCCCAAAATAGTAATCCTTTCTAGTTAATACCTGCTGACTCTCACGCCTTACATGGATTTGCAGGGTGAGAGACATGAGCAGCACTGAGTACATTTATGTGTTCATTCTCTAAACAATAGGTATTATATCAGAGCTAAGAATGAACCACAGTAATAACCACTCTCTTCACAGCTCCAGGCAACAAACCAATTTCAGACTAACCCAACTTATTTAGGTAATATAGTACCTATATTGCTATTGATGCTATTCTTGAAAGACTTGGAAATCCTAATACCAAACTTTAATGCAATGTCAATACAGATATGGGCACACAAATGAGATAGAGCATCTACTGACTGGCACACGAAGAGGAGCACAGCAAGAACACCTCCCTGTCCACCCATCAGTCTGGCTATTAGCATACACACTATGCAGACATGCATCTTTTGAAAGGAAAGAAAATATGGTGCAGTTATAGATAACTGCTTAAGTTACTTTCACCATTTCAGAATTTTTACAATATTCTATTTTAAATTAAATTCTTTCATTCCTTTTCTCCAACAGAAGAATGCATGTATATTCCACAATACTGCAAAGCTATGAAAGTCCTATCAAAACAACAATCCTACAAAATTTAAACAGTGTAACTCCTTTTGTAGCTTACAGTTACCACATGAAATGGAAGGACTACAGAGATGATATATGAAGTAACAGAGCCTTATCATGGCGTTTAGTAATTTACATTCATTTTTAAGAAACAGGTTATTTTTATAGTTAGGTGTTCCCACTACCTTTTAAAATCTGTCTTGACATGGATGCATAAAAGTAATCTTAATAAAAAAGTGATTGCACTTATTTATACACAACTTTTCTGAATTATATATCTATACATGTCATGATTGAATTCATAATGCTTCATTAGTAACAACACAAGCTGTTAGCCTCTGATTTCACCTAAAAAGCTTTGAATAGTAGCAAGAATTATTTTTTTTAATTAAAAAATCCTACAGAGTCTTGAGTAATGCATTCTCTTAAGACCAAAAAACACCATAAATCTGCACAGTCACACAGTCACCTGTTCTCACAAGTATTCTTAAACCTGTAATCTAAAATTTGACACTCTTCAGACCACGTTGTATTACAGATTTTAAATTTCAGTACTGACTCAGGTTTAATAAGCAAGTCATAAGGAAATAATTGTTTTAAAGATACGTCTTTGGAAAAGCAGACATGGCATATAGAACTACCACTTAGTATTTAAAATCAAATGTCTCTAACGTCTCAAGTATTTAGAGAAGATGTCTACTGCTACCCAAAGTTTGAAAAAACAGACACACAAACAACAACAAAAATATCCTGTAGTGGAAAGCAGTAATTCAATATTTTGCAAGCTTCCTTTCTTTTCCTGTTTTTTTTTTTCCCCAGAAAGTTTGAGTTCATAGGAAATTTGCTCTCATATTTTACATCCTCTTGTTTTGTTAACATCCACTTTAAGAAACATAATAAATATCACCATAGTCAAGTATATTGGCAACTTGCCCCTATACACTGGATAGTGAAGTGTAAATTCTACCAAGCCAGAAGATGTTAACTTTTGCCACTCCTGCTACAGGGTTTCACTTAAATCACTTCTATCTCTTCAAGCTGGAATACCTACAACAGAAGCCAGAGGCCAAACTCCAGCACATTAACGAGATGTATTTGGGTAGCTAGTTTCCAGCACTATAGTTGAGCTCTTCTTTGATGTTCCACTGAGCTTTAATTCTGTTGCACAGGAAGCTCATTCATAAACCATGTGCATGTTTTAAAAAAAAAAAAAAAAAGGAAAAAAATATACTTCAGGGCACATCTCTAACAAAGTTATTTTTCAGTTAAGACCCTCCTTTCTGCACATTTTATGTGAGCTTCAAAGCAATAACATTTTTATTTAAAAACTCATATTATTTCCCAGTAGTAATAACATTTTAATTCTTAATAGGTATTTCTCATAACCAAAGACCTGCTCACCTGGGGAAATGATGTAAAAAAAGTTTTTGAATTCGTCCATCCAGACTTCTGCAAGCCGTCTGTTATTTTTGTTGATTATCTGCCCTGTACCTCCTGGAAAAGTGTATGGTGTTGCTTTTCTGAACACATGCCCAACATGTGAACAAGTTACAATTTCCAAAGTGCCACCACACTGCCAAATCTGAAAGTGATAGAACAATTATTGCATAGCTTCAAGTTGTTAAAAAAGTTTAAAAATGTTAATCACTTGCTTCTGTTCAAGTTGGAGAAACAACATTAAACAAACACATGCTGCATGGAAGAGAAATGTACACCTGTTATGTGCTCAACAGATGAAGGTGCTCACAAGCCTGAGTAAGGTAGCATAAGAAAGAGGATGTCAGGCCTCACAGCGATAATGCATCAGCAAGAGACTACTTTAGAGAACTGGGCAAGCTGACAGAGAAGGAAGGAAAAGCCTCACATGAATCACAGAAGTAACAGGTGGTGGTCTGTCCCAAAAGGTCCATTATAAAGTAGAATCTCCACGTGCGGAAAAAAACCCCACAACAACAAAACACACCCATTCACTTCCCAAGTAAGGTTTCTGAAAATATTTTCAATTTTACTTTGGACTTCTAAAAATCACAGATTCAGAAAGCTGAACAACTTCTTAAGTATCCACCTATATACTCTGGGCTGGTAAGCAAGCCAAAAGGAAATAGTACTAATCTGGTAGGAATGAAAGTGAGAACAGTGCTGGTTAGGTCCACATCCAAAAGAAAACATGCAGTCATTAAGTTAGAAAACAGCAAGAAGAGAGAGTTTATAACAGAGGTGCTCACATTTCACTGACACATTGATGACATCAACCTTAACTTACGCTCCCTGATTAGCTTTTCTAACTGAACTCCTTCTAACACACATGCATTCATTCTTCAGAATGACCATTCCAATCTTTTAATCACAGGGCTCTGCCAACTGTTCACCATGTACTTTTCACCGACAGTCTCTGCCTATCTCCACTGAGGAATGGGAAGCGAAGTGCTAACTGCAACAGGAGAGGACACTGATGCAGGCAGCAGATCAAGATGCACTATCCTGAGTAACAGCACACTGAAAAAAGAACAGTTTTACCTACCCTGAAAGAAATTTCTAAGTTTTCTCCACCCCAAATATCCATCCCAGCATCATATGTTCCAATTTCCTGAAAGTAATCTCTGTCTATTGAAAAAAGCCCTCCTGCCATTGTAGGTGTCCTGTGAGAAAAAAAAAAAAAAAAGGACAAAAAATAAGCATCAGTCACTATGAAAACATATACTTAAATATATTTCACACTTACAGTGACAAAATGGCTTCCCCCCCCCAAGTTCCTAACATGTTCCTTCTCAGCAGGCTTCCATCCAAATTCAGTTACCATTGATGTACTTGCAAGCTCAAAGTTTTACAGAGATGGAACCAGTTAGTGACAGTTCTCCCTATTTTCTCTCTTCAATTTGGAGTCAGATAGAGAAACAGCCCCTAGAAAGCTGCTGCCATTCCTGAGAAAAACTTCTGCCTCCAATGCTGGTAACTCATAAAAAAAGAAACCAGTTTCTTACAGGAAATTTATACTTCTGGCAACTGTTCTTGAAAAAGTTATGAAAGGCCATGAAGTGGCCTGCTTCATTTCACTATTATTGCTTCATACAAGAAAATTGTACAGTCAGGATTACATCCAGATTTTCTTTACAAATTCCTTATTGGTAGGAAAAAAAAAAAAACCAAAAACACCCTGTCCTAGTTTCTCTTAACTTCAGCAACATCTCTCAATTTTCCTTTTTTTTAGTCAACAAATACACAATAGGTAAATTGCATACTAGGCTGACAATATAACTTTGTAGTTGAAGTGTACAAATTATTTATACTTTTAGCCTAGCCATTTTCCTGAAACACGTTGGGATTTTTCTGAAAGACACATAAAATATAACCTAGGTCACAATCTAGCTCAAAATTTATGTTGCTTTTTTCCCCCAAAAAGGAAACTGGGGGGGATCAGGGGAAGAGTACAATTAGCAATATCCTGAGAAGACCTCTTGATTTCTTATATAAAAAAACCAAAAAAGAGTAAAGGCCATATCCTCAACTTTATAGTAAGTAAATATTGCCCACTTTTCAGAACAGTAAGGTCAGAAAATGTGAGTTTGCAATTGTTAAAAATTTATTTTTAACACTTAAAAATTGTTAAAAATAAAACATTACACACAAGTTATCTGTGTTTCACATTATCTTTGTCTTAACATCTATATGACATGCAAGTATAAATTCACCTCCTATCCATGCATTTTGAAGATATTATATATGTATGCACACACAGATATATACACGCACATACATATGCCAAAAATCGATGCATCTTTTCAAAATATTGTTTACTTTGTTAGAATACAAGATTAAAATAAGCTTCAATAAAAACCCATGAATCCGTATAAGAACTAGTTAAAAGCTAGTAATTCACCAGTAATAGACATAAAAATGTTTCTGAAGTGACAAGATGATTGCTTCCTTCATCACTACTAAAAGTTACCAACAACCAGTCCATGTAAAAACTTTTATGATGTTCCTTCAGCCAGACAAAAAAATGTTACAACACAATTCATCAAGTCCGCACTTACAGGATTAACCTAGAAAGGATATGAGTAAACATCAGGTGAACATTTTAACCAATTTAATAATTTCTCATTACCTAACAGGAAGGGTTCGATCTCCTTTCCGTCGATCCATCTCCCTCTGAGGAACAGGATACCAACGAAAATTCAACTTCCAGTTGAATCCACCATAGGTCATGTCAGAACCTGCCATATATTCGAAGGTGTCATCGCTAATTACATCAATAATGGGACACACTACTGTTCTCCTAGAAAAAGGAAAGAACCAAACCCTATTAATTAAAGTTTAAAAAAAGATGGGGTTTGTTTTGGTTGCTTTGGGGTTTTTTGTTTGTTTTTTAACACATATGGTTTAAATTTTCATAATGCCATCTCTTAACAACAGTATCCAATAGATCATTACCATGAAACATATTCAAATTCTGTCTTGCTAATTAGAATTAATGCATTTAAAGGAAAACATGTTTTTCTGATACAATTTTGGCAATACTAGCTCTTTTTTTAAATAGTATTTGCATTGTTACCAGTAATAAATATTCATCCCTCTGCAGATGGAAAAATTTATCACAGCTTTGTCAGTGCTACGCAGTGATTGTACACAAAACAAGAGTATTCTGTTTGTAGTTAAGTGGTCGAGTAACTTGCATGTTTTGAACTTTAAAAACTTTGTCATTAGCCCTGGGGAAGTATACTTATATGCCCTCAGGACTAAGAGATGACAGTCATTGTTAACAAAGTCAAACTACTGCATCAAAGTGGGCAGAAAGAGGCCTCCTTGTCCACTGTCCTGAAATTATTAAGGCATATATTCACAGAAACGAATTCTAATCATCTTAAAGACACTTAAATAACCACACTCAAAAGCAGTCTGCGTCTCTTGGAAAGCTCTGTAAAAAAGATTCAGGGGTTGCAACTAAATTTAAAAGACTTAGTTGAGCCATTTGCAAATTGTAACAATTTCTATATCGTAGTCTCACAAAAAGTGTATTACTGGTAACTGAAAGGTTAGTACTATGTCTTAGCACAGTTCTGAACAAAGATCCTTTATTACTGGTAGCTTTTTCATCATGTAATGCTGTTTTTTGTAATGTTAAATTTTAAAAGTGATTTTTATCTATAACTGTAAGAACAAAACAGAGATCTGTAACACCTTACTTAACATCTAGTCTATTTAATATGCTGTTTACTAATAGACTAGTGTGCAACTACAGAGTTACTGCTCAGATATATGAAGCTTTTATGAAGCAGACCATTCTCTCACTTCCCCTCAATACAATTTCCATCACACTGTCATGTATGTGTTGTGAGTATTGACCTATGATACAATTATAAAGCTATGTTACTGCAGTGTACATCAGTATGATTCCAGTAACTAATTCCAGTTAGTAATTTTCTAACTTTAGAAAATACATCCCAGAAGACCAAGTCACAGAATTCCACAATGCAAATACATTACAAAATAAAGAAATCCCAATGAGATCCTGAAAACAGTAAACCTGACAGTTCTTGCTTACAGTGTTGGTGTTACATGAGATTAGGGCTCCCTTTCTTTCTCAAGAATATCTTCCCAAATTCATGAAGGACTGGGCCACGCTGCAGACAGACGACCTCAAATTCCACTGCTCTCTCAACTCCATTCATGCTCAGCCTCCTGCTATTTGACATATTATCCCATGCATCCCAATATAAGCTTCACTTTAAACCAAGTTTTACTTTTAAAAAGTTGTACTAAATTAGCCTTTTATCCTTGCACCAATGAGAATTTATCCAGCCCTTCAGAAAGTAGATATCTGCTTGTAGACTATATTATAATACTTGGAACACTTTTTAATAACTGAAAAAAACAACATGGACGAACAGAAGGGTAATTACCTGTCAGCTTTGATCCTTGCCAGCAGAGGTTCAAGCCAGCCTACCGTACATTCACAATGAGCATCTAAGAAAGTGATGACCTGGCCTTTAGAAGCAGCAGCCCCCTTTAATCTGGCTCTAATCAATCCAGAACGCTGTTCCATTCGAATCACATGAACAGGTACTTTTAGTTTTTTCACATAATTCTCCAGCGGTCTTTTCAAGAAGTCTGCAAAGAATGAGAAAAACCGCGGAAACTGTCAGTTACATAGTTCAGCTTTTTTTTTTTTTTTTTTTTGATGAAGAGACTTGAATTAAGAGACATTTCTTCATTTCTTTTCCATCCTTTTCCTACTTTCTCAGCTAGCTTCCTCTGCTGTTTATTCTATACTTCAAAATATGCCCTTCTACATCCCCACGTATTTCACTTGCTAGAGCAGAAAGTTCTTCTTCCTCTTCACTATGGCAAACACAAAAATGAAGAGACTGTAGAATTCTCACGCAGAAACCAGATGGGATAGGCAAGTTTTTATTATGGAATAGATGTGACACTTACTTTCAAAAACATATGCATAAGTGTTCTTGGACATAACACTTCTCTACCAAGAAAATGATCCAACTAGCTGAACATAATGAATTACCTCCTACAGGGAAGTAACTTACAGATAATTTCTTTGCAAGCAGTTTGAAACACAATCAAATCCATTTTTCACTTGCGCTTTCTCTAGATTTTTTTAGCTAAGGTTTCTTCTATTAAATTATCACTGTTAACACCTAAACCAAAGACAAAATCAGCTATACATAAATGAGTATCTGTAACACCAACAAACCTCAGCTTAGCTGAGGAACAAATTATTCAAAATAGAACAGCAATAACTGACTACCATATGTCCAGAGACTCAGAATTACTTGCATTACAAAGAGCTGCCAAATTAACAAATTTCCTATTCCCAGGCACAGTTTTTGTCCATCATGAAAAATTAGACTATGATGGATGATGCCAAAGGAAGAACAAAGAATTGAGGGAGAATGCAACTGACAGTCAGAAACAGACTTCTGCAATAACTTGCAGATTCCAAATCTGTAAAAAAGGCAAAATAGTCTTACAAAAGCTACGGAATATATTAGATTATACACTCAAAGCACATGGGAGTTGTACTACAACAGTGCAAAGCCTGTAGCAGGATTTAGCATAAGATAGTAAGTACCTCATACAAGAATAAGCATGACACTGGAGGGGAGGGAAAAAGGACAGCATGAACTCTCAGTGGCTGTTTTGTAAACCTCAAGAGGCAGAGCTGACCTGAGGGTGATTATCATTCTTTATCACTGCTCTGGATGAATGAGTTCTAATTGCCTCCTCATTTTTTTCTGTGCATTGTTGGACTGTCACTAAAACCCACAGAAATAAGTTCTGACACATCTTGAAAGCTGAACTGTGCCAAAAGAGCCTAAGAGTTTAAAGATCTTAAATATTTGCCTCCAAGGAAACTCAAAACAAGTTAATTCTTACTTTGCATATTAACAGCGACTCAGATGAATAAATCTTTATTAGTACAAACCAAGCGTACATGTCTGAACATCTTGAAGGCCTTTTGGGGTTGAGCACAAACAGAGATCATTTGGCTGACTGAGGCTATAGCAAATACAGTCTCTTTACAGTGTAGCTTTCCAAAGCCACTAATTTAAAAGAACTAGTATCATAGTAATGTTTATTGTTTTAATGCATATGGCTTCCATGATAGACACGAAGAGAATAAAACTGAAACATTTATCTCTATGCGAACCATCTCAATGAGCAAGTCACACAAATCAACATGTTCATTTGCACACTTCAGGTGTAGTACTGATAAAAAGTACTACAGTACTTTTAAAGCAGTTTTAACCACTTAAAGCTGAATGAATATGGGCTGTGACATTGGTCCCCGAATGCACCGTTATGTTAACAGAATAGTTCTGCCAGGAGGAAGAGAGAAAGAGAGAAAGTTTTCAATAATACAACTGCAGCCAGTCAAGAACTAGCATAAAATAGAAAGTTTCATTACAGAAAGTCATGGTCAACATATTGCATATAAAAATCTTAAGTCCTATCAACATTTTCTCTATAAAGTATTTAAAATTTCAATTTATCCTTTCAAGCACTTTTCAAATTTTTTTCTCTAAGAAACAACCAGAGATGTGTGCAGTGTTTTCACTATGGAAGGAATAGGGTTAAGAACAGTCCTTCTCCCATGTTTAACCATGGCCATAAATAGATTCTTATGAGCTACCACCTTGTTAAAAAATTCAGAAGGGAGTATTCCCAGAAACAAAACATTTTTCCAGACATTCAGTAACCGTGCCCTTAAAATACTACTAGAATTTCAGCAACATAAACAAAAAAGTTAAAGCTTGATGTCTCATCCCTACAAAAGCATGGAAAATAACTCGGGCATTAAGATTTCTGGTGTTCCTCTGCTACCAGCAGTTAAGAGTTAAATGCTCAAATCCAAGCAGTGTATTTTCCCTTCAGAGCACTGCCTCTTAGAGCAACGCACAGCCCTCACAAACTGCTCCCTTAGTTCAAGTAGGAAGAATCTAGAGCTTTAGGACATCCATCCAGAAACCGGTCAGAGGTTCTTGTAAGGCCAGACTTGCTTTTTTCTTTTAAAAAAGGGTATTTGAATAGTCTTTTAATACATGCAATACACTTTGGCCTACAAGAAATGCAGGAATCTAGCTGTCGTGATAATTTTCTAGACAAACTTACTGGTCATATTTATACTAAATCCTGTATTAAGCATTCAAATGAGAAGTCTTATGCATTACAGAGCCAGTTGTTTAAAAGTGACCCAAGATGACAGCTGAGTAAATTTTTAGCATTGCCTCATATACTTCAGACAGAGTGAGGTTTTCATAATATTAAAGAAACAAAACACAAATACTCCTACTTGGGAACAATAACAATTCATGGATTTTCAGAGGTATAACTTTTCTTTTATTTAACTCTTTATGCTGGATATTCCTTTCAAACTTTTTCTGCATCAAAAGGGTGCATAATTTTACCTAGGACTATGGGCAGTTTAAAGAGCATCTGCTATGGCAGTAGCAGAACTAAGAAAGCCAAAAAAGCAAATATATTCAGTTCAAGTCAAGTAAGCATGTAAGTTGAAAGATACTTTGGCAATTCTATTACTGAGTCACATTTATATGAATACAAATGAAAAATTAAGTTTCAAACATTTTTCTAATTAAACTATAATATAAACACAGATTTATCACATGTAAGATTGCAAACACAGTTTTAAGAAGTATGAATACTTTTATATATTGGCAGGAATTTCATTTTGGTTACATTGCTTTGATCTGTATCTGTATAACTAACTTCTGTGAGTGTATTGTATCCTAATGCAATCTCCCTAACACACTTGCCCATTCAGTGGTGACCTAGTTTTAAGTACTGACTAATCATGATTTCACCTGTTAACTTTTTTTTTTAAAGTTACCAAAGATCCATACTTAAAACATGCAATTGTGATCAGTAACTAGAGAACAATGTTACAGATCTGTCTTATTTAGACCGAAAAGCTTTGGAGAAACAAGTGTGTGATATTATGCAAATTCATTCTTCTGAGAGCATGACACTAGCAGGTACAAAGTGTGCTTCAGGCAGACTGAATGCTTACTTTATTCAGATTAAACTGACTCTGATGCTACAATTCAAAATACGGTACTCAGGCTGAACAATTTCTTTTTCTGGAAAAATCTGCTCATTTAGTTGAACACAAACAGAATGCTCAAGCAGCATACGCCAAACCCTTGAAATCTTCAGGCATCATACTCTTCTGTTTTGTTTAATGTAAAAGCATGCTTGCTGGAACCATAACAAGTTTTTTGAAAACAAAACAAATTTTCAGTGATTATTGAAAATAACTACAAATAAAAGATGCCCAAGTGATCTGAAATGAAGATCACAGATTTCAAAATTAAATATTGGAACAGGTTCAATAATACCACCAAAGAAAGTCTGAAATGCTATATCTTTCAGCCTGGAATTAAGTTACCTTGGTTTTATTACCTAACCCAAACTCAGAAACAGAAAAGTTATCTAGAAAAAGCCACATGCTTTTTCAACTGGACTGTAATTCTACTTCATAATGAAGACATGGCTATTGGTATGTTAAAATTGATTTTTTCCTAAAACAGAAATTGAAGAAGCAAAACATAAGAAATATGTCTATATTATTTTTAATGTTAGCTTCTTCTATTTCTAGGTCATATTGAAAGCTGACCTGTCACAATTAATCATTAGCACCTATTTGAATTAGTACCAAGGAATGTTTTGACAAATGAAACAGAGTGCACTTGCAATAAACTTTCTTTTCCTAGCAAGTCTGTGCAAAAAAGCTAACTAACCAAAACAAATGTACTATCTCTGTTCCATCATGGAAGCAAATACCTGTGCAATAGCCTAGTATAGGTACTCAGAATCCAAATATCAGCATCCATGTTAAAAAGAGGATTGTTCCCCAGGAACAGCACCAAAAGAGGTGAGCAGTTTCACACACATTAGGACCAACTGAAAAAATCTGGAATTTTTATATAAAAGTTAAAAAAACTACAAGAAATTGTGGAGTGTAATTACAAATTCCCCACAAATGAAAACTGTGAAAATTTGATCTTTCCAAAAGCAACAGTTAATCACACCTTTCATCTAATCTGGAACACATCTATGTGGTAGCTTTGCCTTTTGCACAAGCTTTCATCATAGAACCACCATACAATCTTTGTGTTGAAAGGGACTTTTAAAGGTCATCTAGTCCACGCCTCCTGCAACGAGCAGTGACATCTCCAACTAGATCAAGTTGTGATAGGCACGTCTTTGCTACAGCAAAGTGCCCAGTGTAACACAGAGCAGCGCCTGACCTGGCCGGTACTGGAAAGATGCAGGTTTTATCATAGAACAGTTTGGGTTGGAAGGGATCTTTAAAGGTCATCTAGTCCAACCCCCCTGCAATGAGCAGGGACATCTTCAACTAGACCAGGTTGCTCAGAGCCCCGTCCAGCCTGACCTTGGAGGTTGCCAGGGATGGGGCAGCTACCACCTCTCTGGGCAACCTGTGCCAGGGTTTCACCACCTTCATCGTAAAGAATTTCTTCCTTCTATCTAGTCTAAATCTGCCCTCTTTTGGCTTAAAACCATTACCTTTTCTCCTGTCACAACAGGACCTGCTAAAAGGTTTGTCCCCATCTTTCTTAGAAGCCCCCTTTAAGTACTGGCAGGCTGCAAGAAGGTCTCCCTGGAGCCTTCTCTTCTCCAGGCTGAACAACCCCAACTCTCTCAGCCTGTCCTCAGAGGAGAGGGGTTCCATCCCTCTGAGCATTTTTGTGGCCTCCTCTGGACCTGCTCCAACAGGTCCATGTCTTTCCTGTGCTGAGGGCTCCAGAGCTGGACGCAGGACTCCAGGTGGGCTCTCACCAGGGCGGAGTAGAGGGGTAGAGGGGCAGAATCACCTCCCTTGACCTGCTGGCCACGCTGCTTTGGATGCGGCCCAGGATACGGTTGGCCTTCTGGGCTGCTAGTGCACATTTCCTGCTCATGTCCAGCTTTTCATCCACCAGGAACCCCAGATCCTACTCGGCAGGGCTGCTCTCGATCCCTGTATTGATACCAGGGATTTGCCCCAACCCACATGCAGGGCCCTGCACTTGGCCAAATGCCATTCCCCCTCCACTGCCAAAGTGTAATTGTATTTAAAGCCTCTGTCTGTCTTCTTCCAAATTGCAGTGAAATTGTCTGAAGCAGTTAAACTTAGTATCAGGTAAGAAAGCAAAGGCAAGCAAGGGTGCCCAAGAGAGGAAAGGAACACAGACTGATACAAGTGCAAACACAACCTGAGTGCATGAGCTGTGCCTCCTTAGGAAAACAAGTTGGTCAGAACTCAGTTAGCAGATATGATCTTTCATTACTCAGTTACTCCACAGACAGCTGTACTTTAGACCTACATAGTCTGGAATAGGACAGTTAACATGCTAAGGCATCATACACACATGCAACCTGAAGAAGAAACTCATACTTTCTACCACATTAGATGTGAAGCGCAAAAAATCCACTCCTAAAGTTCTTCAACTACAGAAGCTCCTGTTAACCATTGTAATCCATGCACCATAATGCTACTCCGACCATATAATCTGAAATCCAGTGTCTGTCTTCATACGTCTTGTTGGGACAGATCTTCTTGTTTGGACAACAGTAACCCATTTTACTTTGAAGTTGCAATTACTGTAAGTAGCAGAATATGGATTTTGCAGCACTGGAATCAGAAGCCTCAGGCAGAGATGTCAGCATGCTGGATGTAAAA
>NW_010547629.1:33034-55568 GCF_000687285.1 Phaethon lepturus | reverse complement strand
ATTCCCTGCTGATACAGAAAACAGCCTACAACTGGTGACTGCCAAGACTTTTTTCTAGTGGCCTACTAGCTATTGTTCCTAGTGAAAAACTTTCAGTGTCAAAATATAGAAAAAACAGTGATCCAATGTAAAAATATAGAAAAGTTTTAAATGAAAAAAACCATAATAACCTCTCACCTCCATTTACAAACAAGAAAAAAAAAATCCCTCAACTTATACTTCATAAACCCTACCACTGACGAAGATTAAGCAAGGAACAAGCCAAATATCAACTATTAACCAAAATGAAATATCAAGTATTGTCTAGAATATTATTTTTATTTCTACTATATTGTAATCTGCAAAAAATATGGAAAGAGTAAAACATAAAGTTATTTTAAGAAAAAAACAGCTTCAAGTTTTGTCTACTAATTTCATTACACATGGAAAGTTTCGTTCTGCCTCATGGAGATTTCATCTGGAGCACTAGTTATTAAAAAGTGGAATCTCTTACAGCACAGACACTGAATTTTAAATTCCCAGGAACTGGATAATCAAAATTAATCCTCCTGAGCACCAAGTTTAATGGTGGTACTGATAGTAAAATTGGATGTCTGTCAGAAACAGAGTTGACTTTACTATTATTCATCAGGTTATCTAAGTACTAAATGCCCTCAAGCTTTAGGAATGTGCTAAAGTTCTAAATGCAAAACATGAAAGCTGCAATAGGATAAACCCACTAGCAAACACAAACTCCACACTGTCAACAGAAAAGTAAACAAACTTACACTAGCTTTCAGTGGAGAATGACCCACCTGTATTTCAAAACGGGCATTGCTTATTCTGCCATCCCTTGCATAGCTACTGTGTTCTGCTGAGGAGAGCCAAGCCCTTAGAAAGTCAGTCTCAATGTTTTAAGCAAAAAAAGCAGCAAGCTAAGGCATCGATGTTATCATTACCTCTTTCACTGGCATCATCGACGAGGACGATTTCTTCCAGCATGTGTCGTGGTGACCGGTTTATCACACTATGAACTGTTCGTAGAAGTGTGCTCCAAGCCTCATTGTGAAAAACAATGACAACGCTTGTCGTGGGAAGGTTGTCTACATACACCTTTGTTTTACACCTATAAACAAAAATAAGGCATATATTTGTAAATGTCAAGCCAGCAGTTAGAACTGCAATTTTGAGGTTTATTTCTGAGTATTGATACTAACATTCATGATATATCAATTGTAGGCAAAGTATGGCAAAGGAACAAACGGTGCATAGATTCATATTTTTACCTAAAAAACACCTTTACTTTTATGTATACATCTATGTATTCCATCCTACCACTAAGGAGAACCTCAATTCAATAACCAATTTTAGAAATGAAAGAGACATCCATACTGCTAACACACAGAGATAACAGATTTTTAATTTCCACTACCCCTGTTTTGCTAAGAGTAGTATGTCCAGAATCACTAATCCAAGCCCCTGATTTAGGCCTGCATTCCTTCAGAGGGCCAGAGGGAGACCCTAGTACTGTAATGGGGAGAGAGGGGGAAGGAAGAGACACAAGATAAGAAATGGCAAACTTAATCTAGGAAGTAAATGTAGTAAAAACCATATATAGAATAAAACCAAATAATAAGTTAAAGAGGTAGAGAACTCTGGACACAGATAATGTTCGGAAAAAGCCAAAAGTACATGTATGCTACCTATAACACTGGTAAGTTAAGTATATTTCATAATTAAATGTGTTTATATTACACAAAGAAGGTGGGACTTTTTTTCCTCATTGTATACATATTGGAAGTGCTATAAAGGTTCATCAGATTAAAGAATAATTATATTCACATTCCAAAGTTAGCATGGAAGACCACAGGTTTAGAGACCACCTCTCATAACAGCATATATAGGACATTTATGCAAAATATGACATACACTCCAAGTAACCCCACATAGGACCAATATTTTATGCCCTGCAATGCTATTTTAAAACAATTGACATTTTCAGTATCTCCTAGAAAAATCAATACGCACTACATAAAGTGCTCTTAACAATTCTGAAAATCCAATTCTGCTCTAAAAAATAAACATGCAAATTTAAGTGTTCTCTGCACAGATCTGTTCCTTTTGCACGTTCAAAATCACACACAGAAACTTACATAAGATTTGATGGTACTAAATCCTTTAAGAATCAAAGCTAAGGAGATACATGCAGATCTCAAACACAAGGAAAACATTGAAGCGGAAAAAGAAACACATTCAATGGAGCTTCATGCCAACAAAAAAAAGCTTTCATTAGGTCCCAAATTATTGGGTCAATTCACTGTAATGTAACCTGATAGAAATACTATTAAAATATGCTAACAAGTATTCATGACTATCGCTTTAACAGCAGTAGCTCTGTCTGATGGCTTCAGAAGTATGTAGTGCATATCCTCTACTCTAAACATATATAAACAACACTGAAGGAACAACCTGCCAATACAGGATTGTAGTGTCAGCATCTATGCCCACCCTTTTTTCTGCCTTTGGAAAAAAACAGTGACACTAGGAACATCAGCCAAAACTGGGCTCCCAGCATGAATATTTTATTTGCTGGGTAACTTTAGCCAGAGGTCTTCTAAGTGAGAGCAGCTCTTGTAACACGTAGGCATTTCTGCTCTGAGGTGGTGACAAAAGCCCAATATGCACAGAGATCCCAGAAAAGATCAGTAAGTCCAGGTACAATTGAAGAAATATCTGAAAGAGCTTCTGTGGAATCATGTTTCATTTCTGAGAATTGAAGATTCTCAGAAAGAGAACTGAAGTAGGATCAGGCACTATTTGTCTTCAATATTATACTTACTTTTTATACAATTATGGTCAAATTTAATTATTCACCACACTGAAGTGAACATCATAAATTCTTCAGGGAAAGCACCCATATATCCCTATGTTTTCTGATTTAACTCGCATATAAAAAAAACTTTCAAAGCATGCCAACTGATAAAGTTATTTCTGTGGTATCACTTGAAAAATAAAGTAGCTTTTCACAAAAATGCTATGATGTTCAGGTGAAAAACTCAATCATAAACCAAATAATCTTCCCCCTTGTCTGTCACTTGTTCAGCCTATTTTGCTGCTTTAAAACCAAATTCTCAATGTTTTATTCCTTCTGCTGCACTGCTCCCTAGACCAGAAAAATGTCTGATTGTAGACTTCCAGCTACAGTAGTAATACAAATCCACCAATTGTTCCTCTACTTTTTGGCAGAATATTTTTTTTAAAAGTTGAAAGAAGCCTGTTAGCAGTTCTCTGTGAAAAGCAGTAACAATGTGTCATTCACCAGAAATATCTTGCTGGGGTGGCCACAGGCTCTACTATTGTAATATGAAATATCTCATCTCCAGTCTTGCCTTTTCTTTTTCTTTTTTTTTTTTTTTTTTTTAACAGTTTTACTGAAGATTTTATTTTACTGAGCTGAAATGAATGAACTGGTATAATAAAAGCCAGCCAAGTGATCACGGACTACCATGTTTTGAAAACCATTACACTGTCCAAACTACAAATATATCAAAACATTTACGATCCATCTTTGAAGGGGAACTTTTTAGCACTAAGAGGAAGGCTTACAGGAATTTTTTTGGGACACTCCTCTCCCTACAAGGCATTCCCACTGCCCTGTCCTGCAGAAGGTGAACATCCTCCTTTCCATAACAAGACTTGCGTGTTCCCACCCTCAGAAATCAACCCCTTCTGGGGTAACAATTTAGGAGTGACCCTAGACTGGCTTGTTTACCAATACATAAAAGGCTGCCATGGGTAACACAAGGGTGCTTCCTAATAAAACCGGTTTGGAAACTTTTGAATGCTGTTCTTAATAAAGTGTTTGGTATGAAGTTATTCTGGAAAGATTCATTGATGCAGGCAGGATAAAGGAAAGAACAGCATAGTATCAGATTTTTAATACTCCTTTCACCTGCCTTTCTCTATATACCTTTTAGCTATATTTGTGCTCATTTTTCTGAATACATATGAATAAAAAACACTGGGTTTAATTTTGAAAACACTGACATACACTCCTTCCCCCACAGGAACATATTTCTGCAGAACGTAAGACAAATAAAACAGAACAGTTGACACCTGTGATTAGAGCATTAGCCTTCTATTTAAGCCTCCTGTTTTATCTTTACTAACAAACATTTAAATTAAGAATCCTTTTTGTCTTTCATTTGAAAAAAAATTACCCTAGAAAGGGATTACTATAGGTTTTAATATACAGCATTAGTTTCAACCAACGGCTATGCAACATTAGTAGCAGAATATAACCATGAGGGGTATGACACACAGAGTGTGAATTAAGGACAATTTGAATTTTAATTCACTACTAATACATTATGTTCCTTTTGTTGGATCATGCCTCAAACAGTTTTAAAATTGAGTGCATAATATTAGGAAGGCATACCATCTCCAGTAATTTAATGAAGACTCCAAACTGCAGCTGAGAATGTCTACTTCACATGGAACGCATCATCCTTTCCCTAATCTACGGCATTCATCATGCAAACTCTCGGCTAATGTGACTCCATGTACTATTTAGATAGTGGAAACTCCCAAAAACTGTCAGACATTGTAAATGCAAGCAGAGACTTACTGCCCTATTACCTACAGACACAGAAAAAGAATAGGCCAGATTGTTAAATTATGATCTAGACATGAAGCTTAAGGAGCCCACATTCCTTGACGTGCACATTACAATGCTCAAAACAGTAATGTTCTTTATTTCATAGCAAGTCTCCCTCTCATGCACTGAAATCCCTAACTTCAGCTGCGTTAGCCTTGTATTCTTCCCTAATATTTTGTTTCTTGCTTTCATGCAATTAGGAAATAAAATGGAAAATTCATTAAGATATAAAATTAAAATTATCCAAGATCTTTAATGCCCCATGAAAATCAGATTTCAGGAAAAAAGTTTACAAGATATACTTTTAAAAGTTGTTTTACAAAGAAGCCATGGGACTATAAAGACATGACTCTGCTCCAACCTCTGTAAGATGCTCATACACATTCTTCACAGAATTTCACCTTTTTGCATCATATATTAAAAATACTTTGGCCTGGTCCCTCGTAACTACGTTGTTACTCATAGGTCTGTATCTCCCCAAGAGCACAAGGCAGTGTAACTGGACCAAATCCTTCATAACTTGAATTTAAGCTTTAATGGACTACAAGTGAAGGAAGGAGGACATATCCCAGCATATGTGTGCATAACATTGAGAACAGTGACAGCAAAATAAATACAAGTTGTTGTCCCTAACACCCTGTAGCTTGATTTCAAAGTTCTAAATCTATTATAAAAGTTTTTTAACTGGAAGGCCAAAAACAATTATAAGTTGTTATGCTTCTCCATTATCCTGATTTTTTGTGAAGATGTTAATTTAATCTAGAAGCTCTGCACTTTTTAGACATAAATGTTTAGGAAAAAAAAAACTAAAGGAGAATTTTATTAAATGGTTAATGTATAGCCACTTGAAAACTACCTAATGCTACTTCAAATGCATCTAAAGAGCCTCTGAATAAACTGCTTTCCTCTTTTCTCTTTCAGCCCAAGGTACAAGTAGTCCACAGGAGACATTACAAAAATATCCTAGAAGAGACATCAAGTAAGGCAATTCTGTCCAAATAAAATTAAGCTGTTAAATCTCAGAGTTTAAATGCTGCTTCAGCACAATCTTGCAAGGAAAGATGACAACTCCTCATCTTGCAGTTCCTACATCAGCACAACCATATATCCTCAACTCTCCTTCACATCTGGCAGAACTGGAAGCCTCTCTCTCCTCTCTTGCCAGCAAAAGAATGAGAAAAACTGAGTTCACCACTGCAGGGACAGAAGAAATCTACTAGGTGATCTTGCAAGATCCTTCCCTTGAATTCCTCAGAAGGTGAAATTTTTCTGATACCCATCTGCTCTGCTCAGTGCCCAACCCTGAGATCAACAAGGCTCATGCACTCTAACCATCAGCACCAGAGATGCAGAGGTGCCAGGAACTCAAGACACCACTCTTCACTATCCTAACGTCATCTCTTTCAGTCTACTGTTGAGACTTTCAGAAACAACTCAAATATCACCTTAAAAAAATGCAACTGTGTGGCCATCTTGTTACAGAATAGCAGTTGGCATTTTATCAATACTATGAAATTGCATTCATGGATCAATTTACTTAGAAATTATTCTTAAAACCAAAGATTGAGTGCTACATGTGTAATATTGTCACATCTTGAAAGGCATACATTTACAATGTTAGCAGTGATCTGTTTGCACACCCTTCAAAGCCATGCTAAATCTTTTCTGAAAATAATGTAATAAAACAGGATTTAATATCCTGATAGCTCCTACATAGTTTTTGTTTCATGGGCTAAAGGGTCACACTCAAAAAAAGCTACAAACAAGGTAGAGGTCTTGTAGGAAATCAATTATATACTACCCTAATGTTTATGCAGTGAGACACAATGAGGAAAGCCTTCTTCACCGAGGCAAAACATGAAAAAAAAAATTTAGGTAATTTTCTAGAAAGAAGGTATCGTATTTATATTCTGCGTTAGAAATAGGTGCTAAACTAAATATTACAGGGTAGATCTCTATCTCTTCTGATGCTGCCAATAGGTTATACTCTACAGAGGAGCAATGCGAAGACAAGTATTTTTTTCAAAATACGAAAATTTCAAAACGAAGGCACTCATGCTTACCTAAAAACAAAAATCAGTAGACTTGGGACACTACCTGAGCCACATTTGCTAGACTAGATATCAATTTTGTTCCCAGATTGCACCAGTCTTTCACAGGAACAAGGCAAGACCAATAATTTACAGTGGCTCTACAACATTAACAGCAGTAAAACACATACGCAATCCTTGTTTTCTAGCCCAGTGCACACAACGCAGAGCACACCGATAAAGGACAGAGATGGAACACACAAAAAAAGTGTCTCCTGTGCACTAAGCAGCTCGGCTGGGAAATTGCACTCGAGTCAGACTGGAGGCTCCTATGTGCAGCATGATAACGCAGTGCTGATGCATTTTTGAAGGCAATAGATTGGGGCCGGGGAGCAAAGATATTTAGTCATTTTACAAATGTAGTATAATCTTTCATCTTGTATACGACAAAATACAGTTATAAATAAAAGCTGCAGTTATAAATAAACTGCATCCCAGAACTTTGACAAAGAAATAATCCAAGTCTTACTGAAAATCAGGTTAGAGCTGAAGTTTTGAGGAAATGTTACACAGTACAGTCCCTCTAATAATCTGTTTAATATTACTGATGCAGTACAAACAGCATACTCTTCAGTATTAAAAATATACTGGAACCTTTGGGAAGTAAGCATCAGTATCCTTAAACTCGAAAATACACATTTATTTTCTATTGAGGTTAACAAAGTTAATGCCAAAATCAATAGACGGGGAAAAAAATAATCAGAAAATCTGAACCCCTCTCATGAAACCTCAGGCTTTAATTGCTGCTATCTGATGAATATCACTGCAGCACCAAAAAAACATCGGTACTGAGTTGTTTACCTGTCTGTTTGCCAAAAGCCATAGCTTGTAATAAAGTTAACGTAACAAAGCTGAGGCACAGCTATGACCAATGCGAAAACTCCTCTCTCCTTAAAAGATGGATGAAAGCAGTTTTGAAGTAAGACTCAGAGTCACCCTGAAGCTGCTGAGACTGATCTACATTTCCATCGGAGGACAACGCCCTGTAGCAGGGGTGGCAGAGAAAGTGTCAAAGCACCACAGCAAGAACCACCCGCACTCAAGTCAAGTGGTGTGTTTCTAGCAAACACTGACTTAGTCTTTCCTGGATATGAGCAGCAGCCTCATGATATCATTAGGAGCAAGAGTGTTAATAAATGTGCTTCCAACATAAGTTTTAAGAACACCCCAAGCCCCCAGACTGAGAACAACAGAGCTAAATAAAGATGTGATTTTCACACAGAAACACCACAGCTGAAAGGGCTAAAAGCAATACTTCTGAGAAAGATGGAATCACTGACTGTTGGAACGTGCCAAACCACTTTTCGCTACGCAGACTGTGTACAGCCACAGTTTTAACTTGTGGCCGCACAAAGAGAAAGCACTGCAGATAAGGGTGCAACAAAACTTCATGCTGCCCCTGAAGCTGCTTCCTCCAATCAAATCAGAACAACTGGGCTTAGAAGGAGGTCTTCATTTGTGTAATTCATATCACAACTCCAATTAATCTTTCTGAACAGGTGACCTGAATGCAGGCAAATCCCTTATTCTTATTTTAACATTTCCATCCAGCCTGCTTAATGTCTGCTTTCAACAGTATTACATAATTTACCTGACATCAAGAGTATGAAATTTTCCTTTCTTCTGATCTCAAAAGATTTGGATATAAGAAAGGTCGCATTATCTCATGAGTCAAGTAGAAATCTTCTTTAGACCCTGGAAACAAAATCCAAAATGGTCCTTAAAACCATTGTGGTTACAGAATTCCAGCAGAATTTCACAAAAATAATTAGCTGCAATTGACTATTTTCCTTATCCTGAAAGTGACCACAGGAAAGCACCTCCTGACAGAAGCAAACCCAATTCTGTACTCAAAGACTGAAACTGAACCTTAAGTTCTCTAGCCAAATTATTTTCCATACTTGACCTACCAATTTGAATAAAGCTCTGGATATGGCTGCTCATCCAAAATGGAAAACACTCATAACTAAGAATGAGATTGCCAAGTTGTGTGTATATACAGACATACACATATATATGTATGCCTATATATGTCTATACCTTAAAAAAAAGTTTACACAAAGCAAGCTGATTTTTGAAGTGACTTTCCCCTCCCCCCAAACTTTCTTTAGGAAAATGATCTATGGGTAATTTCTTCCAGCTAACTCATTAAGTCAACATGAACTAGAACATTTCCAAATGTTGATTCTACAGAGGGCCAGTAACAAGCTATAGGGACCACAAAAGTCAGAAAAAAATATTCCTGCTTGCAAGAATTGTGAAGTCTTTAATACCTCACAGGGTTTCAGACTTCCAGCACGACATTGCTGAAAGTTACATTGCTGGTCATCAGATCAGCAGACTTCCTTTACAGATGCCACATTATTTAACAGCCTGGACTCCTAGCTTGCAACAAAATGAATAAACTTCTGAAATCTTCCACCACCTATGTTGACAATTTTGCTCTTTTTTTAATTATCTTTTACATAACTATGACCTGAGCAAATGAATATGAAAAGTTCACAAAGTGTATCACAATTTATGGAGCTATTTAAAACCCCATAAGGTCATGGGGATTTTAATACACAGTTTCTGTACGAAAGTTCTTTTTTCCATTCCATGTTCCACCTAATCCAGTGCAACTGTGGGCTGCTGCCAAAAGCAATAATCCCAGTTTTCACCACTACAGTTTTGTCCCATCCCCTTCTTTGCACCGGATCTGGTAATCATACAGCTGCTGGGTGTGTTGCTTCAGTTTGCTGATTCAACAAAGTATAAAGTTTTCCACGTTTTGGTGTGCAATCCTCCATCCAGTCAGTGAACGCCAAGGCCACCCAATCATCAAACCATTATCAACAGAAGCAGTGAGAAGACTTCTTTAGGCTGCAGTCTACACTTACACCAGATTATATGTAGTATAGAACTACGCCCTTAGTTCTTCTCCTGAATTAAAATAATTAAAAGAAAAAAGAACACACCTTCACAAGCCTCACATAGAAGTAAATACTTAAGGTGCTGCTATTTAAAAAAATAAAATGTCACACATTTGAATTCTAAGGGCATGCACTTGCATGTGTGCTTTTACTAGTTTTACCAAGAATAGGTTTACTGAAACTTATTTTCCTCACACAGGGATTGTGTAAATTTTATGAGTGTGTCATACTGTGATTCAACTGTAGTATCTTAAAGTATACAGCAAAACAATTTGTTTTGAGAAGTTAAAAACGCAAACTCCAGTGTATTCTCAGATGTATATTTCAGGCATAAAATCAACAATATATTTTTAAAGAACACATATGAAAACCAGATTGCAGTCCCATAAGTGAAAAGCATTATATTGTACCATATAATAAACAGTGCCTAAATCTAAAGCCTAAATCTAAATACAATTCCTTCTAAGGAAAGAGATGACAGAATTAGTCATATGGAAGAGTTACTCAGAAAGGAGCCCAGCATCATTGCTATAAAATCCATAACATTCGTGTAAGTTAGACTGATAAGAATGGCTTTTAACCCCAGAAAAAAAAAAATTGTCTACTTCCTCCTGATTGTGAAAGTAAGCTTGGCAGCAGAAACTGAGCAGGGTAGTTTGATTCAATAACAGCTTCAACTGACCACATTACCGTACTAGTTAAACATGAAGATCTTAGTCAGAGATCTGCATCTTAATATAAAAATAAGTGGCTGAAGTCATAGCTCATATGAATTTAGACACAGTTCACTCAAATATGTAGGGCCATCTGGCTAAAAACTGATTATACCCTAACACTATCTATACCACTCAAAACCCAACATACCTACTTCCTGAATACAGACAATTTGAGGAAAGGACAGTTAAAAGATCCCAAATGTTATGCAGAGCTGAGGTGTAAGAAGATGTCCAATACCTTTAATCCTAGCAAAATTATACTAACTAAGGAACAAAATGACAAGGAAGATCTTTTATGATGAGTTCTACAGAACCTGCAGCCTTGGAAAATGGGTTACTAAGGTACCCCAAAGCTATCCACACTCCTCCTTGGTGCAGGTCTGCTTAGAAAGGCAGGTCACCTTTCCAAGAAATCTCAACCTGCAAAATATGACTCCCTCCTAGCGCTGCATTATAAGCTCCACTGGGGACCAGAGCTTACATGAATGACATCATCCTGTCCCAGCTATGCCTCCATTGTTTCCAGTCTTGACCACTTGTGCCTGGAAAAGGAAAATGTTTTAAGATGCTCGCTTCTAATATAAAGAAAGTCAGAACTGGGCTTAAACTCCCACACCAGGGATCCAAATGTCTCCTTAAAAGTTTTATATATTCTACAAATTATTATATAATGAACACAGATTGAAAAGCTCAGCCTTAGAACACAGTACTCATTCTTCATTTTGCAAAGGAGCTTCTAAGTCACTTCAAACAGCACTGAGAGCACAACCAAGTCATAGGACACATACAGAATTCATGCATTTAACCAACACCACCTTCCAGCCTGAATACCAGTATAAGGCACATAGGCACAACTCAACACCTATTTTAGTCATTGACACCTATTTTATTCATTGTCTCCCTTATCTTCAGCAAAATTAAGGCAAGACTCTAGTGTTCCTAATCACTCATCTTTTACTCTTTGCTGTCATGTCAAGCCCACAGCCGTGTATCTTCCTGGCAACTGTGAATCAACTCCCACGTTGATGACTGATTCACAGACCAGAGTAAGACATGCTTACAAGAATTATTCTATTAACAACTTAAAACCAATCTGCTATCCCCAGCGGCTTGTTCCCCCGCAACTGAGGTTGTGGCCCTGACAGTTATATTAGTTAGTTATATTAACATGCCCCAGTCCAGATTCAGGAAAGTATCCAGACTAAAAAAATTACTTCTGGTTTAGCTGCTGTTAAGCAAATCATTCAGTCAGGATAACGAGAAGAGTAAGTAGAATAATGTTCCCGCTTACAGACACAAAATGACTAGCAATTCAGGCATATATCAATGATTTTAAAGGCATCAATGGCCTCAGTAATTTTGTGCCATATAATGAAAATAAATATAAACCTGTTAATATGACTGGGGCACAGCTCAGCAGAACACAGATTTCAACTTCTGTTGAAATGTCCTGTACTGAGGACTCCTGAGCTGCAGAAGTGCCTAGAAGTTATTAAAAAAGCTTACATTTTTGTTCTTCTACTAAAGAAACAGAATTTCTTGGCCAAAACATAAACATGATGCCCAGAATGGGTCATTCATGGAGATTAACCTACAAGCACTCAAGGACCGAGCAGGCACACGAATGCACTTGTCTTCACACAGATGACAGAGGGGTTTGGCAGAACTAGAAATTAATGTGAAGGATAATATAGACTACTTCAAAAGCTGCTCTCCAGCTGACAGATTATGCCATCCCCATTAAATACACGTGGCAAATAGCAGCTTTTCAATGATTAACCATCAGGCAAATCGTTTACAGACTTCTGTATTTCAGAAGAACTGACATGCCAGAGAATTACAGGACTTGAAATAGTCACGTCTTCCCCCCACACTACATTAAAGGAAGCAACCCACAAAAACCTGTGAAGAAAATAATTACATCGTTGAACAGCTAAGTGTGCCTTTGAACACATCCCACTTTTTCAAAACCTTGATTGGAAGTGCTACTGGCAGCTGTGCTATAAGCACATAAATGTGGTAAGGAATGATTAGAATTACCCATTCTCCTTCTCCCCAAACTATTTCCATATTAGCAAGGATATAGATAGAAGAAGTTATAACAGAAGCAGTTCCACTAACGCAGCAGAAAGTGCTTCTGATCATGTGAATAATTTGACTGATCAGATAAATATTTCCGTAAGACATACATACAACACCAGAGCATATTTATAGTTTTCACAATTATAAAAGTGGCTACATTGTTCTTGAAAAGTAATATTAATCCACACATACAGACTAAGATACCCTTGCATTGTAAACACAGTGTTGTTCCCAAATTTGCTGGGAAAATGTTAACACACTCCCCAAATTCTTAATTAGTGTGACCTTATAGAGTCATACATACTGAAACAATGACAAAAGGAGGAGCTTTTCGGGGACCACTTTTGTCTCCAAATCTACTAAAAAATGCACACAGCAAATAAGTGTTAAAATTGTTGCCAGCAATTTACAAACAAAAAAAATCCAACTCTTCCCTGAGACCTTACCTAAAATGTTAGTCTAAAATTTCACTTTCACACACATAGCATCGTGGCAGTATTTGTGTCCATACAAATGGAAAAGAGCAACAAATGCAACATTACTAAATTTATAATGCATATCTTACTGCAAAACACAACAACTGCAGAGTATAGCAAAGTGTGCAAGAGAAAAGATTCCTATAGCTCAACTTGATGTTAAAATTGTAATTTCATTTGTCTGCAAAAGCTTGAGTGATGCTTATGTAATAGATTTTTAATAGTTTATAACAATTTCTCTTTCCATTTTTGGTTAATTCAAAAGTCTAGACTTCACAAAGCTTACGATTAAGTCAACTTTTTAGATCCACAAATTTATTTTCTTGTCTTTGTACTTACACTATGAAAATGCTAGAATATATACATGCAAGCTTTCCAATATGAATGCTGATGTTTACTTTCCAAATAACCAGCCGCTGTAACTATCATTTCCCCAAAGCTTTGTTAATTTTTTCCATTCAGCTCTTCCAGAAAAAGCACACAGAAATCACCCCAAATTAGCATCCCAGTTTTGACAAAAGTCTCCAACAAAACTCATTATTTTCTTGCAGCTAAAGCAAGTTGAGAATGCAAACTACAAGTTCTTAATCGGTGGAAGTCACCACTTTACAGTGAGGCAATTTCTCATCCTGTAGAGAGTGTGATAAAAGGGGCAGACACTGCATATGAATTTGCATGAATGCCAGGAGATCCCAATGCCAAGTTGCAACCATGATCAGAGCAGTAACATGAGAGAAAAGGATATAACCCCCTCAAACACATGTCGGTTTTGAAAGAAAACCCTTCAAGTTCATGATTTGCATTCTTCCACTGAGAAACAGGCAAGTAGTGACTGTAAAATCTGACTAATAATATATCTGAAAATCAATTGAAAAGTTACATTAATTCAAACTTACAAAATCATTTCTGAAAAATATATGTCTCAATTATTAAGAACACCAGCACTACCAGGAACTCACACGCTACATAGAATCACATTCATTACAATAGACAAAGGTACCTACAAACCAGTTCTTTATCACTTATTAAAAATGAAAAACAGTAAGAGCTTCATCTCATTCTTCTAATATTACCTTCTGAGGTAGGAAATGAAATCAAATTAATCCAGCAGCTAGGCCTTGTGTATACAGAAGCAACAGAAAGCTCCTAAAGAAATGGGGTTTCTACAGCATCTTGCAAGAGAATGCAAATAACCAATTGGGAAAAATCTTGTTTCATGAGCTTTATTTAACTTGAGAGTCCCTTTCATAAACAAGAGGGATCGGGGGTGTGGGGAGTCATCAGCTAACCTGCCAGAGGAGCCTCAGGAGAGCAAAGCAATCTTAGTTTTATTTAAAACAAGGTGACAATTTTCTTTTTAATTACTTATGACTCAAATAGCTCAGAGAGAATCAATATTTCAGAGGCAAGATCAAAAACAAACCAGATGGATATTAGAGAACATTATAATGCAATCTAAATGAGGCTTTGCACATTTCATTAGGTAAGAAATTTTTAAAGTAGTTCTCTCTCATCAAATCTTTTTTATTTCATGAGGCAGACTAAAATTCTGCATTATATTAAAAGCATATATTTTAAAATAAGTATTTTTTTTCTGAAATGCCAGGCCGTAAGTTAACTTTGTTTTCCTTCAACTAAATTAATTTCTATTCCCCGAACAGGCTTCATACTTCTAACCAGATTCAAAATAAAATAACACTGAAGAAAACTGGTTTCTGCTGTTCAATCTCATTTTACAAATAAGTACCATATATACAGGAAATCGTGCTACTTTGCACTTCAACAGTAATATCTTACAGAACTGAACTCTTGTTTTGGATCACTCTTCACTACTTCATTTAAGTAGAGTACATTTTTAATACAACATAAAGCACTTACCCTTCTAACCTGACATCAGGTAAAGATCTGTTGAGTGCTATCATTTCACTTGCCATTAAATTAAATTGATTTATTTTAAACATTTCTTTCATTTTTTCTTGCTCTTCTTTTGGAATGACCACAGGCTTCCCCATCTCTCCAGGTCCTTCATGTGGTTTCTGTATAGGTTCTGGAACTAAGAATAAA
Organism: Phaethon lepturus; assembly: GCF_000687285.1. NCBI lineage: Eukaryota > Metazoa > Chordata > Aves > Phaethontiformes > Phaethontidae > Phaethon > Phaethon lepturus. The sequence goes on along the minus strand of NW_010547629.1, from coordinate 40,592 downwards.
TAAAATGTTGGTAACTACTTTTATGCATGCTTTTTTTCCTTCATACTTTATTTTACACTGTAGGAGTGCTCCTCTTTAAAACCGAGTTCTAAGCCCACCGGGTTTTGGAAGCGAAAACAAATCTTCATATTTGGGGGTTTAACAGAAATAGTTAAGTAGCACTCTTAGACACCACAATTCATTTGAAAAAACAGTAAAGGTTTATATCTATCCATCATCATGTCCTAATTGACTTTACTGTTCAAGTTCTGTAACAACAGACATTTATATCCCAGATTGCTCTTGCACACACAAGCTTTTCAGGAAAAGTTAATCTTTACTATAATCCCTGTAAAGGAAAATTCGAAGTAAAATTGTAATTTTACATTTATTTTCACATTTTTGTTTTGACGGAATGACATTGGCATTTACAGGTCAGATATAATTTCTCTTGGTTTTACTAACATTTTTTAGTCAACACAATTACGTTTGAGTTTAATTTTAGTACTTGAAACAGAAACTGTAACACTTGAAATGTTAAATATCTTAAATATCAAATATCTGATCAAACTCATGAGGGAAAGTTTTGGAAAGAGGTAGGAGAAATGGAATCCAGGCTCTTGAATTATTTGATTTTTTTAAACAAAAGGAGTGAAAAAACCAAAACATTAAAAAACCCACCTATGTTACATTTTCTTTACAAATACCCATCTACTTTTCTCCTGAACTGACGTTTTAAATGCTCGAATACTGAATTTGAAATATATTGCTACTTTACAAATTCAGTACAAACTTTAATTAAAAAATTAGTAATTTAAGATCTAAACAGAGGAACAGGAAGGGTGTTTTTTTTTTTTTAAATAAAGGAACCACATAGTAATAAGCCTATCTTCAATTTGCATCTAGGACAGCACAGCATAATTAAAGCTTATGCCAAGAGCAAATAGCCATATAAAGAATAAAAGTTTAAAAAAAAAAAAAGCCCAAGCTTTCCATCCTTGCTGAAACACTAAGACTTAAAACACATACTTACTAATAATTGAAACATTTTGCCAGTTTGCATTTAGCATTAATTGGTTACAAGCAAAATATGTTCCTTGAGAAACTTTCATTTTCAAGTACTTGAAGCAACTGCACTAGTTGCGTTAACACAGTAACATTTACTGAGAAAAATCACCCCACCACAGAAATGCTTTCTTTTTACCAATCCCTCCTTGGCTGCCAGTTGAGCTATGTAACTCTAGAAGTTGCCAGCTAGCCACTCATACACTGAAAATTGATAGAATAAGTATGTCCAAGCAGATCCTGAGCAGATTAAGATACCTGTTTTAACTATGGCCTAAAATGAGCAAGCAGTTTGCTTTGTATCTTTGCCTCCTAAGAAAGCAGGGTTGAACCGGCATCAAAACTTACTCATTTGCAATTGCATAACCTTTTAAACTACAATTTGTGCCTTTTGGGGGGTAATTAATATAAAATTACAGTATACAATAAGGCAATTATTTAGGCTTAATTTTATATATTCAGTTTGCTTTTATTACATGGGCTATCGTAACTATTTTTAGTAAGTGTATAACTAGTATATAAGTTCACTTGGACAGAGTATCATTAAATGTTGAATGTTCAACATACCTAAAATGATTTAATAGAAGCTATCAGAATAGTTATACTCACCATACTTTTCAGCATTCTGAAGAGTGAATGTCTTATCCTACCATATTTGCTACTTAGAAGAAAAAAAAAAATAATTTCCTGTTTCATTTAGACTGCCAGTTGTTTCTTAACTTTGACTAAACCAGTTAAACTGAATAGTTATATTAACTGAAAACTCATCTTTCACATTTGCAGATCTTGCTGTTAGACGCTGGTTTAGCACATCAGTGAGTTGGACCCAGGTGTACAAATTCCACAAAGTCATCAGCTGAATTTTTTCATTTCACTAGCAAATATACACTACTTGATTACACATTCTACCTAAATAAAGTACTCCCTTCTCCTGCAGAAAAATCCAGCAACAGAGCAACAGCTAAGTAGTTCCACAGATATTACAGAACTCACTAAATGCAAAGACAGGCAAGCTTGGTGTGCAGAGAGAGAGGTGACTTTCCAAGAAAAGGAAACCATCTTCTCTCAGGCTTCTGCATTTATGGTAATCTGTTTTTCCACAAAAGCATGTAGTTTTCATATAAACACAAACCAACAACATTCTCTCAAAATGACTAATACACATGGTTAGAAATTCAAACCACAGTGCTCTTGTCTGTTATCTATGAAAAAAATATTTCCTTTGAAGGACTGTAGACATGTACAGTCTTCTCATGACATACTTCTAACAAACAGAAATTTAATTTATAGCTACAAGTTTTGGAGCTAAATGAATGACTTAATCATCACCTGATCCAATAGGAAATCTAGTAATGTTTTTCTATACATTTCTCATTTGTATCAGTAAACCATTAGTTTCAAAGAAGGCTTGATGTCTTCCAGATCTTCATTAAAAATCAGGACCTCTTTATGTCTACGGACTACAAATTCCTTTTTACCAGGCAATATGCCTGACGAAAAACAGATACTTCAAAATGTAAGACCATCCAAAGCCAGAAAAAGGAATGGATTCTCCTGTGACATGTCTTTAGGGACCACAACAATGGTAAACTGAGCAAAACAAAAGTCCAGTCACCTTTGGAGGAACTACCACAATTACAAGAAAGCTGTTTGGACAGGTAAAAGTTCATAGAAGTTTTGTCTCTTATACACACCTCAGCCTTAATATAACAAGACTGATTTATGATTAATAGTGTCTATTTTCAAAAATTAAATCTGTGTGTTATATCTTGAAGCTGCTCACTTTTCTTCTTACATTTTTTTTTTTTTACAGATGAGAAAATTCAGAACCAAGTTACAATTTAGAGATTCCATCTTCACCAAAGAGCTCACAGTTCAGAACACAAGGCTTGACTGGCATTTGATGAAAATGGCTGGTCCTAGTTTAAATTTGTCACTGCCCTGAGAAAAGAGTGTAAATAGCAAGTAGCTGAGATTACAAGACTCTTGCAACAACACTCCTAGGTCTGAAAGAATTTTTTTTTTCCCCCAGGGCTTTTAATCATGACGCAAGTGGAATGCCCCTTGAGGAAAAAAGGGAAAAAGGATGAGTTTGGAAGTTTATTCAGAAACTGCATCAAGTGCCAAAACTGGAAGTTCCTTTTGCAGTCATACCTTTGAGAAGCCTATAACTGGGGGTAAGGAAGGACTCATTTGAGCTTCACTTAAGTCAAGACCTCAGAGCTGACATAAACGATTCTTACAGAAATAAGATGGAGCTACACAAAAAAATTCTTTTTTATAAAACCACAGTACTACCTGGGCATTTTTTGTTTACAGGAATTTTTGTATTGTTAGAGAATGGCTTGAACCCTTTTTTTAAGTCTATAACTTGTTTACACTTATCAGTAAGTTCTACTCCAGGCTGTGAAATCTAAATTGTAATGCCGAATCCCCATCTGCAAACAATAATGCTCAACTAGTTATCCTATGAATTTCAGGTTTGGCAAAAACCACTACATAAACATGGATGATGCTTACTAAGGTTCAGTGATTTTCTTTCTAACTCGTAACCACCTTTAAACTTACATTAAGAGCCTTCCATCAACAACAATTACTCTTTGTGAATTTGACTGATGAACCATCAAGAATTACAAACAGGGAACCACCACCCAGAAGATGTGCCAATAGAAAGAACACCGGTGACAGTCTGGGCAAGGGGTGTACACCATCGAGGCCAGCTGGGTAGCTCAGAATAGGTGAGGCAACCTGAGAGCTGAGCACGGGAGAGAGCTTCCACCGACCTACTCCCACCTCTCTGGAATGGTGACAGTCGGGAGAAGAAAGAGCAGCAGTATCAGCCAGGACAAGCACAGGCTCCCTCCGAGCTCCCATGGACTGATGCTAGAAACATCCAGGTGTTCTGATCCCACTTCCCCAGGCTACCTCCTGAAGCTACTACTGTCTTTGTCCACCATGGTGGAGGGGGTGGGCAAAGGCCTACGGCCAAGTCATCCCACACAACTACAGTCACTAGATTCCAACTATCCCTCCTCTGGTATCACTTTCGTTCTCGAGTCCCATACTACCCAGACTCCATACCAGGCCCCCTTTTCCCAAAACATCTCCACCTCAGCTCTCTCACTCACAGCCTGGTAAGTGCCTGTCCCTTTTCCACTTCACCTTCTGTCCCCTCATCTCCACATTCACATCATTTCAACTGCCAGCCCTCAATCTCTATGACAGCAGACACAAAGACCTTTATCCCGCTCATCTTACAGTTCCCCGTAATAATGTACACAGATTTTTCCACAGATTCACATTCCTTTACTATTTCTTATTTTGAGCAATTTGTAAATTAAAACAATGGTATACATACAATCCAATATTAAACATAAGGTGAATCTCATGATTTAAGATGCTAGTATCTTAGGCCATCAATACCAAGGAGAAAGATTTTTCCCAAAGGCAGTTTAGACCATGGCTCTAAGTCTCATTCTGAGAAAGAAGCTCCCTCCATTTTCTGTATTAAAAACCTACGGAAAACATCCTTCTAACTTCATAAAAGCCAGAACTGTCCAAAATTATCCTCAAAATCCTTTGCTCCTGCTGAGATATCTAAAGACTAATTTTTCCAACTAGGCAAGCACAGCCTAAAATAAACTTACAAACTCTTCAGAAAAACTTATTCATATGTCAAGTAGGTTCATTAAATGCCATGGAATTCTTCCACGAATTACAAAGAGAAGCTACATACCACAGTGACATGGACAAAGAGATTATTAAATTCAGAACACTTACATAATTTATGCTGAATCAAGAAAATTAATCAATTATGGAAATGAATGGGAGAGTAGAGTGAAAAAGCAGATTTTGATAAAAGCTTCACAGAAAAAGTAGGCTCAATGTTATCTGAGGAAATTCTAGGCACTCTGAGTGGGAATAAATCCATTACAGACTCCAAGTCAGTATACTACTGGATAAGAATATCTAAGATCAGGCATGCAACTAGGTTAAAAGGAAGTGTCACAGTGTCAACTACAACCATTGTTTCTAGCAGACATATTTCTGCAAATACCTTACTACAAGTCAGCTGTTTTAAAAAAAAAACAACCAAAAAAATGTACAAAATTCAAAGTTTTGTTTTGTTTGTTTGGGTTTGTCATTGTTTGTTTACAAGCCAACTGTAAGATATTAAAAAGATATCAAGGATTTTAGCACACACAGGTTAGGGAAAGGCCACAATGAAGACTACTCAACTAAGTAAAACTAGTGTTGCATAGGGAAAGTCATAATACTAATCTTTAAAAACTGCAGATTTCCCCTCACCTGAAGGATCCCCAAAGACTTTTATGTATAAAGTCATCTGAACTTTCGACATCATGAATATATCAAAAAACAAGTTTGATAATATATCGACTTCAACTGTTGTTTGCCAGCAGCAAAAAAAAAAAAAAAAAATCCTGCTTGCAAGACAGCTATAAAGATGCCTGGCATAAGTTATCTGCTATAGCATCATGTAAAAACTTTGTGGGAATCCAAAAAGCGGATCCATTCCTTAACACCACAGTATCAGTCATCATTTTAGCAACAAGAAAGCTTCCCAACATCTGGGGGAGGGGAAAAAAAAAAAAAAAGACTGAGCTCCTATAAAAGACATACTTTCTACATAACTCTGATTCATTTTCTCGTCACCTTCTTCTGTGCTTATTGAAAAAGAAACCCAAAAGATGAAGTGCAAGTGACTGAAAATTTCAGCCCCTTCTGCAAAACTCAAGTGATCTAGAACCTCTCTAAAATGTTTGCACGCAGTTGTGGAAACAACAGTTCCCAGGTACTAAGCACAGAAATTCTACATTCTTATACATTGTTGTTCTCTGTGGAGATTTATCAGCCTGTTTTCATCAGAGGTAAAAAAAAAACCAACACCCCCCCCCCAAACAAAACCAAAAGTAACATTTCCTAAACATCTCCCCAGTGTTACTCTGTAATAGAACAACACTGCTCTTAAAACATTTCAGAAAATTTCCCAGGGAGGTCAAAGTTGACATCTGGTATAGACAATAGGTAAAAAAGATTTTTGTGATGGAAAGCATTAATTAATCTTGAGTACAGTCGGCTGATCGGACTTAATATTGAGCATCACTGCTTAAGTATCCTACAGCAGGGAAAAAATTAGATGTTTCACAAATGAACTGGAGGCAGCAGCTGCTTGCAGTTTCTACATGCCTGTGCTGAGACACTGCAGGGATGAGACTCCCCCCTGCACCAACGCTTTCTCCCACATGATCAACTACGATGACCTCACTAAAATTAAAAAGTTGGCAACAATGAACGTACTGCCTTTCAAAAAAACCTCTCAGCTCATCTAACTGGTACCCAAAAATTAAGATGGCAGTAACAAAACTAAAAGCTTACCTGAAGACCTTTAGTATTGAATAACACAGTTCTCACTTAAAAGAAAGTCTTATATACGTAAGCATGTGCAGGTTTGTGTGTGTGCATATATACACACACAGACACCCTCATATTTGACACTTTTACATCCAGGTTTATTCTAGTTATTTTCATAAACTTGTTTTATTACAATATTCACTGTCCCTTATTGCTATAGTCACTGCCCAAATTTTGGCTTAGGTGAGTTTTTTTGGGTGTTGTGGTTTTGTGTTTTTGTTCAGGGGGGTGAGCGACAAGTAAGCTTGGTTTTTGGTTTGGTTTGTTTTACTACCAACTCTAGTGAAGTTAACAGTGCCTTCGCTCCCTCACTGGTGGAAATTTAGAACATACTTTAGACTATATTAACATACCTTACATTCCTGAACAACTTGTTGCATAGTTTTATTATTTTTCCATAGCCATTAGTGCTTAAAATTCTACATCTTAAGTATTTCAGTCTGCAACATACATCTCTGGCAATGTGCTTATTCCCTTGCCATTCAAACAAACATTGAACATTCTGCAACTCCAAAATGCTGATGCAATACTATATTGTTGGGGGGGGGGGGGGAAGTTTAAAAGGAGTGCAATTTTAAATGAGCATAATTTAAATATTACTCAGGCAGAAAACTTACCATCTCCAGCAGGCAGGCCTCGTTCTTTTTTCTCATCACATTTGTTGCATTCACTGAAGTACAGCAGTAGAAACATATCCAGAAGGACCCAAACCAAAGAGGTGGCAAGGACCACCTTGCAATATGCAAATTTTTTCATGGCACTTTAAGTCAAATACAAAAATAAAAAAGTATAAATAAAAATATTAACAGGTTGCTTTAATCCAGTTTGAGAGACCACGTTCTATATCTGGAAAAAAAAGAAAGAAAAAAGAAAAAAGGTCACAAAAAGTCACCTGAGGACAGCAGCTAAAAGCAGACATTTTAACTACATTTTAAAGGTAACAGTTTAATTACCAAATGCTGGATGTATCAAAATGAATGCTCTATGCACTCCAATGAGATTAAGGGAATAGGGTCAATTAAAGCAGCATTACTCCAGTCCTTTACTATGCTAACATTCATCACCTGAAACATTAAAATGA
>NW_010547629.1:22298-33017 GCF_000687285.1 Phaethon lepturus | reverse complement strand
TGCTGAACCACTGGGGAAGAGGGTAGACCCATCTAATGAAATTAAAAGGAACTTTCTGGATCCCCCAGAAATCAGAACAAGCTAAGTGAATGAAAACCAGGAACATGTCAGGAAGCAGGGAATCAATTCCTCATGCTCCTCCCACATCGTGCACACTGACTTTCTGGGCCCATCACTAGGAATGCTAGTCTACAAATGCCTGTATTTTACATAAATTCTAATGGCACGTTACACCTTCATCACAAAGACAAATGCTTTGCTTTCAGCAAACCAAAAATAAACATCCCTTTTGGTAAAGCTAAACAGTAGGCAAAGTGAAGAAAGCACCCACAAGCCACTGCGATCACTTACTAGGCATTCAAAGCTATAGTTATCAACTAATAATTTTGATGCTTAAAGTGACTTTGAAAATTTAACACTTTATAATAAAGCAAACTTTATTACAACATGTATACGTTAAAATTTTAGAATGCCAGCCTTTGAAATTCTCTTTTGTCCTACTCAAATTCCATGCAAATTTTGTTACAAGGAATGCTTATTTCTGTGACTTACAATTAGGTGGGACAGAATCAAGAACAGCTTAGAGCTTGTTCACTTACACTAAATTATGATTTTTTTTTTTTTTTTTTTTTTTTACCAACAGGTTCCCCAGTGCTGATGTGTTTCAACACAAAGTACTCATGAAGTATTTCCCAGTGGGAATAGCTCACTAGTCAAAACCAGAATTGCAGCTTATTAAGCTTAAGAATAAGCTTAAGCTTATTCTTGACTTATAAAATAAATGGAAGAGAAGAGTCTTCAAAAACACGCTGGAATTTTAAAATTGACCTACAAACAGTTTATCAGTTTATGCTTTCAGCCTAAACTGATGAATTTATTGGAAATGAGAATTTTAATCCTAAACCATGATTAGGAAAAACTCACAAAGTATCATTAAGATTACCCTTCCTTTAGTATTTTATTGTCATATATTGCCTTCCCCCCGCCCCTTCTTGAGGGAAAATACCATGACATTCCTCTTCTAAATACAGCTTATTTCTTCTTATTGGCAGAGACATTCATGTCTGCTTGCATTCCTGTACACCTAAGTGGCATAGGTTCGGATGGCATAGCAATGCAGGAGCCTGTAGCCTTCCACCCGAACAAGACCAGAAGCGTGCGTATTCCTCAGCTGCCTGCACAGGTGTGCATCAAATGCCAAGAAAGAGTTTTGTGACTATATAAAATTAAGAACAGCAAAAGTACCTGTAATTAACAACTTGATGATAAAATAGCAGATGAAATTACCACAATGAAACATTAAGTGAGGTGTGTTAAGAAAAAATCCCAGGGATTGTTTGTTTGGGATTTTTTTAAGAGACAAGGATGGGCCTGAACTCTGGATCTTGGAGTTGCACTATAAAGCTCTATGAAACAATCAGCTTGGTGATCAGCAACAGTGAAAGAAAAATAATTTGTTACAGACTACAAAGAGAAGAACAGAAACCAAACTATCACTATGCCATTACACAGTATCTGCTTTCTCATCTTGAGCACCGTATGACCATCCAGCCTTGTAATTTCAAAAAAGGATACAGAAGGATTAGAAAGGACAAGTGAGAAGGGCAAAGGATGAAGACAACAAGGAATAGCTTAATTATAAGATGTAAGTGAAGAGAGCAGCATTCTTGCTGGCTCGAAAAGATGTAACCTAAATTAAGTGGCAGGCCTATAAAAATCAAAAGCTGCATGGAGATCGTAAATAGAGAACAACTATTGTCTGTTACTCTTACTTCTTGTATTGGCAAAAATAAAGTGAATTTAGCAGCAAGAAGTTAAAAAACAAATGGAAGGTACTCCCCCACAGTTATGCAGAGGAACTGCCTGCCACAGTATGCTGCCAGCGCTGCAAGTCTATTCATCAGCTGTTGAATACCAAGTCCTCACCCCTACGTCGGGCAGTCCCTGACTGTGACTCTCAAGTCATCGCATGCTAGGAGAGTACAGCGAGGAAGTATCATTACAATTTCCCCTGTTCTCTTCCCTGGATATCACTATCAGACACTGGCAGAAGCAAATACTGTATACAGAAAAAAAATCTGTCTGACTTGATACGAATCTACTTAAAATCTCCATACAATAGGCTTCTTCTTTTGCTCTCATTTGGGACACCATAGAAATGATCTCGCAAACAATCAAGTCATACCCACCACCCTGCTTGTACTCAAAGAAAACAAATGCTAATTAAAAATGACATGTTTTAAAAGAAAACTGAATATTTTTTTATAATTTCAGACTTCTTGAAGTTCAGACTCATGAGACATTAGGCTATAAAAGAAAGTGTAAAACACACAGGAGCACAGTGCTTAGGGGTCCTCAAATTAGCAAGACACTAGGAGGAGAACTGTAACCTACACTTTCTGCCCATAAAAATACCAACTATATCAGGTGTTTTAAAATGCATAGGCTGGCACTCTATCTGCCTCTAATGCAAGAAAACTCCTTTGAGACTTCAGTGAAATGTCAAAGAAACACTTTGTGAACCCTTTGAGGGTTCAGAGAAGTGATTAAGAGACAGCAGTGAAAAAGTTCAACACACACTGGTTACCATCAATAAGGCTCTTCCCTGTACCTTTAGGCAAAGGCTCTCAATCCCTCGGGTAGTTTACCATCTCATGAATTAAACTGAATTTTTACCACCAGCTTTACGACAGCACTTCCACTGCTTACCAGCAGAATTCAGGCAGCACAGCAGTGAAGCAAAGGGGCCCAGAAACTCTGATGAAGCAACTGCCCTTGGCATACCAGAGCCTTGATCCAGACAGAGCTCTGCAAGAGGACTCCACGACCCAGGGCTTGGGCTGTAAGAAATGCTAGGTACTTCTCTCTAGTGCTGGAGTGGTGGTGGTGGCCTCACCCATGGGAGGAGTGTTCTGCCTCTGTCCTTCAGCGTAAGGAGCTACAGGACAAAGGGGGCAGATTGATATACCACGAGCAAGGGTGAACAGTAGATAGATGGGTCTTCACACAAACCTTGCAGCACCCCAAGTCTCAGCCCCATGATGCAAGGAAGAGACAGCTAGGCATTGTACTCAAAGGATGAGTGGATGGAGACTGGGATGAGTGGGTGACAGACAAATCCAGGAAATTAGTGACTTGTGGTAACAGAAGAAAAGCCTGCAGATGTGCATTTCCAGAACAGTTATACTGCCTGGGATGCTTCTGAAAGACTGATGAGTTTGCCCGAGTTCAGTTCTTCGACAACCACCCCTTGCCTATTAACTGGGTAAAACACTGGCACAGGTTGCCCACAGAGGTGGCAGATGCCCCATCCCTGGAAACGCTCAAGGCCAGGTTGGACGGGGCTCTGAGCAATCTGATCTAGTTGAAAATGCCCCTGCATTGCAGGGGGGGGTTGCAGATGGGGTTGGATTAGATGACCTTAAAAGGTCCCTTCCAATCCAAAGATTCTATGATCCATGTATGAAACAATTATGCTGCCAGGTGTGATCTTGAGCCTAAGAGCAGTGACTGCAGAACTCGAGGGGGTGGAGTGTAGCAGGCATGGGACCCAGGCACTGCTCTCCTCAATTGCTCCAGTCAGAGAGTAAGATTCAAGCAGGAGTGCACACAGCCTATCAACACCTGGCTGCACGGCTGGTGTCAAAGGCAAGCTTTCAAGATACTAGGACCCTCTGAGGAACGAGGGCTGCTGGCCAGCATCTGTGTGACAAAGTGAGGCAAGCAGCACCACAGAGAGGCTCCTGCACTTCTCCTGTGAAATACACAGGTGGAAGCCAACCTGCTTTGGAGGAACACAGAAACATCTCTTGAGCATGTGAGGAGGTACTCTGGGAACCTTGGAGTTCAGGTTTGGAAGAAACAAAAAGAGCAACAAGAAAGGCACCTGTAAGGATACTGGCAAAAGAAAGGCTGAGAGTAAAGACAGATCCATTGCTCAGTGGGGCAGCAGATCTGGTGTGGAAGAGGCTGAGATACTCTGTGCCTCTGTTGCCTCCTTTGCTTGATTGGTAAGGTTTACTTCCGTGTGCCCCAGATGAGTCTAGCGGCAGAGTCTGTGGGACTGAAACTTCATATGCAGTACAGACAGACTGAGTCAGGGATCTCAAGTGACATGCGCAGCTCCATAGCACCAGACAGGAGGCATCTGAGGGTGCTGAAGGAGCAGACAAATCTTATTGCAGGGTCATTCTCTGTCATCTCTGAAAGGTCATGGTGATCCAGAGAGTTGCCTCAGGACTAGGAGAAAAGTTATCATCAAGAAGGAAAAGGAAGATCTGCTAGTCAGTCTCACTTCAGTCCCTGTGAAGATTATTGCACAAATCCTCCTGGAACCTACATCCACAGACACAAAAAAGAAAAACCCAAAAGGGCAACTGGAAATAGACAATACAGATTCACCAAGGGCACATCATATTTGACCAGCCTGGTAGCTCGCCTTAAGGAGAGGACTGGTTTGGTGAACACAGGAAGAGCACCAGATGTTGTTTACCTTGACTTTAACAGGGACTGTGACAGTCTTCCAGAATACTTCATTAGAACTCAGACATGACCCGAAGAAGTGGGCTACCAGGTGGGTGAACTGCTAGCTGGACCACCGGGCTCTATGGGTTTTGACCAGCAGTCCAAAGTCCAGCTGACAGTCATTCACTAGTGGTGTCCTTCAAGGGTCAAAACTGGAGCTGATACTGGTTGGTGTCTTTACTGAGAACCTGGAGGATGGGACCTAATGCACTCCCAGCAAGGCTGCTGGTGACACCCAACCAGGGGTTTAGCATGTAAACAATACCCTGAAAGGGTGCCCTTGGAGTGGCTCTGGGTGGCTAATTCAAGGGACACCCAAGGGCCAGAAAAATAGGCAGGCTGAAAACTTCAAGAAGTTCAATAAAGGCAAGCACAAAGTCCTGTCCCCAGCATGGAATAACCTTATTATCCATATAGGCTAGGTGGCAACAGGTAAGGAAGCTGTTCCGCAGAAACCTTTGGAACCTGATAACAACCTTAACATGAATCAGCAGTGTGCCCTTACAGCAAAGTCAGTCAACTGCACCTATAAACAATTCTGGCAGCCACAGTAATAATCCCAAAATGCATAGTTTTAATAACTGCATTTGCTACTGAGTAATGTAATAAAACTGAAGATTTTTGCAAAACCAGGTATTTTTCCTCCCTCCAAAATATTGGATAATAGATAACAAAAACTTTATGCTACAAATGAGTACTAAGAACACCTTGGAAATATTACAAACAGAGGCTGTAACTTATGAAGAATGAAGAAGGAAAGGTGGGTACATTCAAGTCTTGTTACTGCTGAAGGTCAAGTGATTCCCGCCCTCCGCAACAGAATCCATGATATACTTGACACTATAGAAGGTGGTAATCCTTTAAATTACTGCTCATATAAAGTGCATTGTTTCACTTTACCACCTCTTTTAACACCACAATCGGCATGGGAAAGAATGCTTACTCTTTCCAGTATGACACATGACTATTCAATCATTTTTATCTTTGGACCTTCATCTTTATCCTAGTGATCAGTCTTCAACACAACTGTTTGTAACAGACTTGACAAAGGACTTTATTGCCTTTATTCAACTAATCAGGATTCTGTGCTGTATGTTGCATCTAAGGAAACAAAGCTGACTGTTTTACAAACTTTCAGATAGGAATTAATAAGTTGGAACAAAGTAAGGGCTCATCAAAATCATGACACAACATTCGCTATTTCTAAACTATTAATATAAATTTAAACCAAATGGAAAGTGATTAACTAAACAGCATCTAAAGAAACATTGATGGCCTACACAAAATTGAATTTTCAGCTTCTCAGTCTATTTAGTAATGAAGGAGAAGAGACTGGCATACTCTAGGTAACATGTATGGATTTTTGAGTAAACTTCTAAAAAATGAACCAAATGCAAATTGTCAATAAGAGCATTGTCTAAACTGCATATATAGGAACTATTAATGATGCCTACCCAGTTGAGTATGCCTGTATTTGAAGACAGAAGTGATGCCATCACTAGACTCATGTTTCAGAACTACTTTTGCTACTGTGCCAAGTATTTTTCTTTTTACCGGCCCACACTCTGTTAAATTGTTTTTGGTGCTTTTTTGCAGAGAGCTCATTACCATCAGCTCATCAGTAAATAGGTCAGTTTGAGGATAAACAAAGTGTTACTCAGTTTCAGTGTTATAAAAGCAAATGTAAAAAAATATTCACATCAGAGGGTCAACCCATTGCCCGTGAAAAACAGGTGTATTCTCTATCTTCTTCACAGAATCACAAACTCATCTGGTAATTTTCATCAGGCATAAAAATATTCACGAACTCCAGGATGCCAGTACTCTCTCCTGCTCAGAAGTTAGGATAAGAGAAGTACTCTTCATTGGGCTACATTTGTTTGATGGATTCTGGAAGGTTTTAGTATTCAAAAGTCATCTGTCGAGCACATTTCAGCAACAGTACACTCTGAAGAAGTGATGAGAGAAAACATCATACTAGTCTGAGCAGTATGGGAACAATTCATTAAAAGCAAACCTGCTCTTCAGAAAAATCTGAGAAATGTAGGTCAGTAAAATCAATTTCTATTCTTCTTGCTCTGTGCAGAAAGACCTACTTCTAATTCATCAGAAGTGATTTTTCAATTCATAAGTCAATTTTTTAAATTGACCATTTGAAAAAACTATCAACTATGTTTCTAAAACTGGTAGGCCTTGAAATGAAGGAAGAATAAAACAGAAACATAGGAGTAACACACTACACTTCAAAAAACAGGGATGAACTTAATACACAAAGGCAGAAGTTATGAGTTCATAAAAGGCTTACCTACAGATAAATCAGAGTGTATAAATGTGCTTATAAAAATAGAAGCTCCTGTGAGATGAAAATCTGGCTCATCACATCAAAAAGCAATGCCAAAAATGGAACAGGTATGTACTCCACCCACAATTTTATCAGACTGTTTATAACTGTATGGAATGAAGTCACTGTGCACTTGAACCTCTAATTCTCCTGATTTACTTAGCTAAGCAGTCTTAACTTAACCTCTAAACTTTTATGATTAGTTCTAATTACTTCTATGGATATATAGTAAGGAAATAACATTTCCAAACTGAGTAGAAACACTTTCAAAACGAAGCTCTTTCAGTTACTGCAAGAAAATTAATTTAGAATACTTTGCTATTTTGGTACCTATACTTTTCAGAAACATCTTGACTACAATCACTTAACTTCTGAAAACAGTTTATCATTTTGCAAATTAGAGTGCTTAACAGTTTCTCAAATTACTTTGTAAGCAGCATGTACTATCTTGATTAAATCTCCTCAAAATTTTCCAAGAAATCAAACAAGCATTTGGTCAACACTTTCACACAGTTCCCACTACTACACAGTCCTTGTCAATTCTCTTCACTGAAATCAGTGCTATTCAAATAAAAATCATCATTTGCAGATTAATAACTACCTAGCAGGGCCCAAATGTTAATTGTACTAGAAATATAGTTTATGTCCATTTAAGAAAGATGAAACATGTGAAAATTAATTGCAGAAATGCAGAAAGAACTGCCATAAGAAATTTCAAAATTTGATAGCAGAAATTTCTGGTAATTTACTACACATGCTACCTGAAACAGGCATAAATGCAAGGATATTCAGGAGGAGAGGAAGCTGTCCAGACATGTATGGTTAGTTTACTATAATAAAGTATAGTAATACTGCATTAACACAGTACACATTAATGTACTAATTAATACAGTATTTGGTATACTGCAAATGTTTCTAGAACATACTGAGTGAATTATCAGGGATATAAGTACATCAGAAGTTGAATAAAAAGCAATAGAATTTTGATAAAATTAGAACAGTGTAAATTTCATTCAGTCTATAACTGACTTCAAAATTACAGCTGTCAGCTAGTGCAAAACATTTTAAATCTAGGTCCCACAAGGAAAATTGTTATTTCAGGTGAGCATGATCAGAATTAACATAAAAAATAATGTGGATAAATAAGATGATTACAAGACAGACTATAAAGGCTTATAAAAAAAACAACTTAGTATGCTGACAAGAATGCACCTTCAATAATCTGACAACTGTTTTCTTTAGTAATCTTGGTGCTAGATCTAGATGGGCCATCTTGAGACCTGTTGCTGTTAAAAAGGAACAAGTAATAAGACAGGTAGAAAGATGGTTTTCCGGACTGGAATAACAGAATCGAGATGCTATTTAATAAAGTATGTTCAGTAGTATGCATTGGAGTATGTAATTTTGCTATCAGCTGAAGAGTTTCAATAAAGCAAGGGCTCAGAAGGGCGACATTGTGAGCTGCCACGATCACCCAGTCATGGATAAAAGGCCAATCGAGATTTTCAGATGCATCATTTAAGTATTATCCTTAGATATGAAACCATAAACAATTGTGAAATACTGGTGCATCATACAAGTGAAGGGCAGAGGAAGAGCCACGTATTAGGCAAAGATGTTTCAAAGCAGAGCCCTGTGGATTTATAGGAGACCGCTGGAGGGGACTGGACCCAGTGACCCAAGAGGTCCTTTCTACTCCTACTCTTCCAGCCTGGAATTCATAGAAGAGTAATGAACACAAATGAAACAGCCTAAATTAATTGCTACCAGAAGCAAATGCAGATGCCAGATCTTTGGGAAAAAGAAAAAAAGACAACAAAAAACCCCACACACAAAAGAACCAAACCAAAACAAATATCCACACTCATGGATTCCCCTAATGCCAAATTCTCCCAATAGCTTGAGAATAAAATTAAAGATTATTTACAAAACTCCTCAAATCAAAGTTTTTGAAAGGCTTTCTCAATTTACTTCTTTTCCCCAGCCGTAGCCAATACTTTTTAGACTGACTTTAGGAAAGCCCTATCTTGCTTGCAGGAAGAAACTGCAGTGGGCAAAGTTTCAAGTTACCAAATGAACAATATCTTAATCAGATAATAAAGGTTCAAAACAAATTTAATCCACAGATTTTGGATTTACATTCCTTTTCACAACAACTTTTTGCTACACAAGAAAGAATGCATTGATCCAGGAGGAAGGCAAAATATTCCCTATCAGAGCTTCACTGTAAATGTTACAAGAGCTCAAGAGGATAGCTAGAATTTGGAAACCAATACAACAAAAATACAAAGACTACTGCTTTCATATAAACAGCTGAGATGCACTAGACTCCTATTCCATGACTTTAAAGCAGCTTTAAAATGACTAAGGCAACAATTTCATTTTTCTGTCTGCTCTCCAGGTTGAATGAAAATTATCTAAAAATAGACAGACTCATTCAGGGATCCTTCAGACATTTCCATTCTCTCAACTGTTTTGAGATTTAAAATATACTTCTATTATGCCCAGTGAACAATCAGTATACATTACTTAATATTGCCAATCCTACAGAAAAAAACCCTGTACATTTTACAGTACTGCTTTAAATATTAGTGTATCATTAGTTCAATTCAATTTCAAAATGAATACACAGATATATAGTACCCTGACAGCAGTAAGTTTTTGCATAGGCATTAAGTTATTAGGTGTTACAGTACTGGCAGGCAAGTTCAAACTACCATTATTCAAATCTTTTTCTTCTTACACTGAACAGCAAATATTGCATCTCCTGACAGCTACAGAATAGGCAGTCCTTTTAGGAAAGCAGATTTATAAATGGGTAGACAGTCATTTCTTCTCCTGAAACAACGACAGTCTTAAATTGGGCTACTTACACCTCAGATGCTGACAAAGAGAAAACATTACTCTTCAAAGCCACAGCTACTTCACATACACACTCTGGGAGAGCTGCTTGACTTAGAGTAACAGCCAGCTAGAGAATACAGACACTATTTTCATCAGTATCACAGGCAACATGAAGACAGCGAGCAACTCATGAGTGAAAAGCTTTTGTTATTAACAGCAGCAAGAGAGGATTTCAATGTCAGTGATAGCAATGCACCAAGCTCATAAATCCCTGACATGCAATAACTGATTCCTGAAGATGCATCAGTAAGACCTATTTGAGCCTCCTGCTACACTTCACAGAGGCCTGAGGTGGGATTTTCTTTGAGTTTTCTTTTTGGAAGATTCACAGTTGGTGAGTGAACACTTAGCTTTTTCAGTACAGCAACATTCCTGCCAATCAGCATTGCAGAGCTATAAACCGACTCCAATCTTTAATAAGTCCCTGAAGAGCTGTGAGAGCTGGTCTTCCAACTCCAACATTGCAGGACTGGAGAGGAAAATCCAGGTCACATCAGCACAGGTGTTCTAGGTGAAGACCTCCATGTCCTCATGAAAAACAATTTTGTCATGTAAGCTACAGACCTCGCAAGTTCATCATTACTCAGAAGAAAGAGTTTTTTAAAGCTACATAATTTTAGTTTCCCTATCAGGGCTAAACGCCTGTTCCAAGGCTCTTAAGAAATAAAAAGCTGAACTACCCCAAATTTATATTACAAAGGTATAGTGTCACAGTAGTAGGGATTAGGCTATTAATACTATTGCTGTCTACAACAAAAACCTGTGAACACCTCTGCATATTTTAGATATATGACTTGGCCTTACAAGGCATATGTTCACTAAGACCAAATCCATGCAAGCAGTCAAGAATTTCTAATAATCAAGGAGTCACACGTACCAAAGACTATTTCAAATCATCTGACAGGTGCAAGATGAGCTGTAAGTAGAACAGGCTAGCTGATAGGACTTCT
>NW_010547629.1:0-22267 GCF_000687285.1 Phaethon lepturus | reverse complement strand
CTGCTGAAAAAAAATTAGATTTACTATTCCAAGTAATCTTCTTTAAGAAATCATATACACTAGATTAGACTATGCGGAAACAAAAACACAGTAAACTGTTCAATATTCTCGATGCTCATATTTGGCATCTTCCTTTATTATAATGTTGCTGTATAGTCCAGAAAATCAGATTTACTTCCAAAAGTTTTTAAAAGTTCTACATTAAAATGTCAAAATGCAAACTCAGTTTTCAGCTGAGACTGAACTAAAATGAATACTATCCTTATCAATAGATCACTCTGCATACAGATGTGTCAAATACTCCACAGAATTTTCTGCATATGATACTTTCTTCAGTCTGCACATGTCAACACTAACAAACACCAGGTAGCATTTGCTTTTGAAGCATTTTGAGGAAATAAGCGGATTCTTCTTGAAAACACTGATGAACACGGACAAAGGGAGTTGGAATTTACCCTCTATTATGCTAGTAAGATAGAAGTTAGAAGACAAGAAAACTAGCAACTCTGGTACCAGTATTTAAAAAACCCACAAATTTCAGGGAGAAACTTTTGACTACTTCAAGGTCAAATGAATCCACTGTCACCAAGGTAGTTACACATTTTTAAGAGACAAAGACCTAAGCAGACTATTAACAATCAAGTGAATAAATCTTCTACAAGACATTCTTGAAACTCTCCTCATATGTTAGGAGAAATTGTTAAATGTTGCAAGCTAAGTCTCAAATGTTCTTAAAATACCTTACCTCCATAAAGCTTCTCATTATTCTGATATGTATCAAAGACAAAAGCTAGAGTGGAATAAAATTGTTCATTAATTCTTCAAACACTTTTAAAGACAGCAGAAAATTACATAGGCAAAATAGTCATCATTAAGGATGAATCTCTAATGAGCAAGAATTTGAATTAAAGAAAAGCAGCATCAGCTAATTAGAAAAAGAGATTAAAAAGGACATTTCTGGAAACATCGGGTGAATTGCAGTGAACAGATTCAACCATCCTTATGTGAGTACCTGCAGAAACCTCTAATCCTGAAAACTTTCTATTGTAGATTAAAAATCCAGAAGGGGAACTTAAAGAAATACCAAATACATTCAAACAACATTTTTTTCTCTGCCATCAATATATGTGGAAAATATTTTAAAAATTCTAAGTGTTCTAGAAGAGAACCTTTGAAAACAATACAGGTAAAGAAAAATTGATGCTACATGCTGGGGTAATAGGGTGTTTATCCTAGAGAAGCTGGCTGAATTCTGCCTAGAGTAACTGCAGAACTTGCTGAAAAATCAAATACAGGCAGCTATCAAGTTAAAAACTGCTGAATAGGATATTGCATGTGACTGAACATCAAGACTTAAAGAATTAGGAAATACAACTTGACAAAATAAGGACAACAATCATTTAACACATGGTGAGTTATATTACCTGAAGTAAAATGAAGAATGGTAAAGAATTCAAAGGTTCTGTTAACAAGTTTTACTTCCCATTCCTTTAACAGTGATGCTGCAGATAGCTTAAAAAAAATTAAAAATACCACACACACCCGCCACGCCTAGGGAAACACAAAAATTCTAACCAAAAATAGCTCAGCAGTTTTGCAGGGCTAAGTACTTTTTGAAATGTAGAGAAAGCATCAGATCTCCACCCAAAAAAACCCTAGCACCCCAAAAAATAATATTTCAGAACATATGTTTGTTTCTCTTCCTCGAGAAAGAAAAGCCTGGTCAGATATGGAGAAAAAAAGAAAAGCTAGCACTGCCTAATTTTGTTATACATTCATGAAATTACTGCAAAGTTTGTCACAAAAACTTGTGCACCCTTGCTGTATTCATATGCAAACACAAATTCTACATAGAAAGCAAACGGTTATATTGATACAGACAGGCCATGTAGCTCTTAAGCATATATTCACACATGAAGTCTGTTTTCACATCATAAACCTGTCTGCTCGGCAGGTAACTTCTGCTACTAACAACTGCTTTGTATTTAACATGAGCAGTATTGCATTAGGATAAGATTTCATATCCATCCTTCAACTTTCCTTCTTATTTATACTCACCTGCTTTAGATTTTCTTAATTCTGTCTTCCCAGAGATCTCTGACAACACAAGCTTGAGAAATACCATGCTTTCAGTTCTTTATTTCCATTGCCAACCCATGCAAGCATACACATGGTATAAAAAGAACAACCATGAGATTCTCTTCAAGGACCCATAAATTTGTCCATGTAAAGTATATTTCTAAAGTAGGCAGCGTTTGTATTTTGAGTTCTACTTTGGATAGGTAAACAAGAAGAGAACTGTCAGATAAAAAGATAAATAGGCAGACCAATAAAGCAGAGTTCTGGAAATCCTTCAAAACTTGGGATCATTTGCAAGACTGGACAAGGAAAGAAGAAAGTGAAAGGAGAAGTTGCTATAATAGTTTGCAAACAGCCCAATATAGCAATGGCAGTTGTTCAGGACTAGAGTCCCGGATACTTTCTTTGTCCCCATAGCATCTTGGTCTTCAGCACTGGTACTGATATTTCCACAGGACCAGAGCTTAAACTCTGGAATTCAGACTTCAGGTGAGCTACAGAGTTTTATAGACTGAAGCACCTGTGATGTCTGACAGTACAAGACAATTTACAGAAGCATCAGTAATGTCCATTGTGAACTGTTGCAAAGGCTAGTTTCACATTTTGGGACATTCTCACAACAAAAGCCTACTCTATCTTCCCTTTTCATTGCATTTTCCCCTTTGATATTCAAGCAAGCAAACTATCCTTAACTCTCAGGCAGGGAGCAGCTCTGACCAATTCTATTCCATGCAAGCAGATGTACTCTCCTTCCCCCACTGCTCTTACATCTACATCTCCTAGGTTGCTACCATAGAAACAAAAATTAAGATAACAGGTAAAGTAGAAACATGATGAAAAAGTGATCTTCTGTTGCTGCTGGAATCCAAGACTAATTAACAAAAGGAGGCGGAAGGAGGAGAAGGAGAAGATCCCACATATATACAGAATATACAGCTGCCCATATGATTCAAAAAACATGAACTATGAACCCGATAGTATTCACCTATTCTAGGCATAGAAATTGCAATTGACCATGAACATATGCCTAGCTCATAATAAATTATCAGCAGGCACAGCTTCCATATTCCATTAAATGGAGGGGAAAGAACTCAGTTTGACCCACCCAGGTTATATGCCAGTCCTAGTGCAAATAAATGAAACTGTTTTTACATTAGCAGTCCCTACAAATATGAATACATGAAAAAGCTTAATTGGTAGACAAACAAAACAAAAAGCCCAACTGAATAGTCATGAAAGACTGGCAGAAATCTGATGGAGAAAAAAAAAAGACAATATATGGACAGCCAGCAGAATAAAATAACTTTTAATTGCAGAATACTGAGACTATACAAAAACCCCAGACTAAAAAGAAAAAGAAATCCAGTCTACTGATTTCACTGTGAATAGCTTTGTCCTCTCCCCGCCTCCCCAAACCAGATACATTAGATGACCTTATAAAAAAATATTTAGAAACCAAGACTTAATCTGCCAGTATTTCCAGACAAACTAAACGTTGGCTACATTGAAGACTTCTCTCAGACTCATCTCCAATACTATGGTAAATATTTTAAAATGTCTTTCTGTTCACTAGAGTAGTACTTCCAAACAATTAAGCAAGAAAAAAATAAATCCACTAGCTAAATTTGGTTTGCTGAAAATTAAAAATACAAAATATGAACATTGAGACCAAGAGCATGTTGCATTTAAATCCAGCCAAATGTGACAAAGAACATCTCGGGTTTATAGCTGTTCAGAATGAACTCTCTTCTGCACTCTGGACACATCATTATTAAAAGGATACCATTATTAATGAGAGAAAAATGTAACAAAAAACAAAAAAGGTCTATATCAAACAGGTGGATATAAATTTAAAGAAGCACTTGGGTAGCCCTATCAAGTCACTGTTGTGCAGGAAATTCCAGTTTGGATTTCCTAAGGTTAAACAGAATCACTGAGAACTCTTCCCAAGTTTCAACTTCATAAAAAAAAAAATTTACATTCAAGTTCACATTTGAACAAAAGCAGTAGTATGGAAATGATAAGTTGAATTCTACAGAAAACAGCAATCTTGTTTTGTTAACAGCATCAAAATCTGTACTTTTTAAAAACAAAACCAAACCTATCGTGTTTTGAGCTCCTTCATGAAAGTGCTAGAAAAACAAAAATCAATGAAACTGAAAAAAATTAGTCTTCACTTTGATCATGGAAAGTATTTAAAGAAAGTCTTCTTCAAAGGAAAATGCTACATTTTCAGCATTCTGTAATAAATACTTTTCCAATGTTGCTGGATTTTATTTCTTAATTCTCTGGAAGAAAAATGGTAGATTTGCTCACATGTTAAATTTCAAGACTATACTGTTACAGCTAGTGATTCCAAAAAAAGGTTTTCCATCTCACTTAACTTGTAAGTTGTCATCCTAATATGAAAAAGGTTTGGCAAGTTTAAATAAAATAGCCATATCAAGATATAGGCATTGCATCAGTAAGTGAAAAACAGTAAATAACATTTATATTTTGTTGTTTGTTGCACTGTACAGCAGTCCAGAGGAATCTGAAGAGTTCAGTATGTGACTTAAGGCAGAAAGATTACTTCTTGAAAGAGTTCTTTTTTTTTTCCATTTACCTGTAGGATTGGTGATAACAATCTTCTGCATAGTTGCACAGAGAAAACAATGAGTAGAACATTAGGTATAGCAGAGGTGTATTAGACTTCACTAAATTACTTAGGTTTCTTCAGATACTCAGGTGCTTATTACTTTGCCATTTTTTTCCAGAAGTTGTCAGGCACTTTGTAAGAACTGGCTAATGTATTTAATTTGACACTCATTTTTGAAGGTATAAAGCTGGTAGCAACCTAAGCTTTGTTACAATTCAAAATTCATAACTGACTAGAAGCCAAGAGACAAACAGGTAACCATAAAAAAGGTTAATGTGTCAGGAAACATTAAAAAAGGGAATACGATGGAACTGTTTTGCAAGTTCAGCTATACATTAATTGGTGACTGCTGCATTTGAGTAATACAATCATTTTTTAAAATTTGAATTAAATCAGATACTTTTTAAAGCTTCTTTTACAATTCTGTGCTCCAATTCATTTAAAATTACTTTTCAGTACCTTTTCTGAAAGATTTTCACCTTCTCTGAAGATAGTAGGATCTTTACAACAAGAGAGAGTAGACATGCTTGAGAAGCTATACCAGATGGTTAGACCATAGTTAAAGATTCACCAACACACTACTGCATAAGTACTTGCTACTCCATCTTCTCTCTCATTCCAACATGTCAACCTTCTGCTTTGACAGCAAAAAATTACACAGCAATGAAGAAACACAATCAGGGAACTGATAAAACTGAAAAATAACCAAGAACAATTGTGTTTTGTCAGCCAGTCTCGCAGTGCAGACCCAGACCAAAGAATGCAGAGCAATAAGGTATCCCCTGCAACAGCAGTTATTTCCACCCAAATCTGTTACCTCATGAAACTCACTATTAGGAGTCAACAACCACAGAAAAGGTGCCTGGACTACAGTGAAAGGAGTATCAGTGGAGCTACAGCTTGAAAGGCCATAAAATAAAGAAATAAAAAATTTCCTCTGCCTTTTTTTTGACCTTTTTTTTTTATTCTGAGTAGCCTCTATTATTATTTAACAGTATTAGGTAGTAATTTTGAATATATTTCTCCCTCTCTTCTAAACTGATGCTTGTTCAAGCTATACTTTTTAAGCACTAAATTTAAGAGTACATACCAGATTAAGATAATTTGAAGTTGACTGGAAAAGGATCCACTTAGACCTGAAACAGGCTCTTCCCTTTCTACCCCGCTGAACCTGAACTTCAAAGTTGGCCCCAATAAGTTCTTCAGAATTCAGTGTGTGAAAACTAACCTTACAAAATGTGCTAACAAGTTTGCAGGAAATTAAAAAAAAATCAAGGCAAAAACTAAGCATAAAACATCAATACCAAGGATTCCAAGTGGAAAGCAACATTTAACACACTAAATACAACTGAACTGGTTAATCTTTTCTGTCAAAGGAAACAGCCTTGACCTACCACATCTTTGCCCATGTGTCCCATTAAACTTTCGTTCTCCATCTTGTTTTAATCAAGCTTAAAAAAAAACACAGTAGCAAGTGGGAGATGCACACAGAGGGAAGGCTTGAAAAAAAACTTAGTTGTTAAACATATAATTGGGCAACCAGAGACTACACAGTGGTAGTTTAATAAGTCATCTCTTGTCCAAAAAAGATGCTTTTAAAGGGAACTGTGTTTACTGTACAAACACAGAAAACAAAAACCAGGCTTTCTTAGCTCAGCTGGATGGAAAACTGATGTGAATTCCATCTCATTGGCCTAGATCACGCTTTTCAAGATGATATCATACTGAGAGAGTAAAGGTAAGTTTAGAAGAACTAAAACCGGGGCGCTTTACCCACTTGGATATTGTACTTTCCAATACCCAGAGACAACCACAGTATCCAATTAGGATTGTGCTAATATCTAAAGGGATTCTTAAGACACAGACCTGTTGGAGAGGGTCCAGAGGAGGGCCACAAAAATGCTCAGAGGGATAGAACACCTCTCCTCTGAGGACAGGCTGAGAGAGTTGGGGTTGTTCAGCCTGGAGAAGAGAAGGCTCCAGGGAGACCTTATTGCAGCCTGCCAGTACTTAAAGGGGGCTTCTAAGAAACATGGGGACAGACTTTTTAACTGGGCCTGTAGCAAAAGGACAAGGGGTAATGGTTTTAAACTAAAAGAGGGTAGATTTCAACTAGATAGAAGGAAGAAATTTTTTATGGTGAGGGTGGTGAAGCACTGGAGCAGGTTGCCCAGAGACGTGGTAGCTGCCCCATCGCTGGCAACATTCAAGGTCAGGTTGGATGGGGCTCTAAGCAACCTGGTCTAGTGGAAGATGCCCTTGCTCATTGCAGGGGGGTTGGATTAGATGGCCTTTAGAGGTCCCTTCCAACCCAAACTATTCTATGGACAGCTGTTTAATAGCTGCAGACAACTGAACTGGTCCACCAGGACCCTGAAGGAACAGAAAAATATGGAATATGCAATGACAAAGTCGTAGCATACATGTAGTCTCTAATTGCTTAATTTGTTCTAAGATACATCCAAAGCAGACACACCTGACCAAGGTGTCAAAAATTCCAGCATCGCATTTTGTACTAACCTCCTCTGCAGGTTTACTGCATCTGGATGGTCCACTAGCACTGGTGGCAAAATCCCGATACATTGCCGTGGAGCACCTGTGGTAGGAACCATAGAGCAACAGATTGGCTTAGGTCATTTTGACATAAATGTATGTGCAAAAGAGGTCTTCCATCCACAAGGTCTTAAGGCTGTCCTAGAAGAAGAACAGAAATGTAAATAAGTTCCCCACTCAATTCTGGCAGAGCTTGGGGTGGAAGGGGAAAGGGAGGAAAGTTTTCCAGTATTTTAAGACTTCAAAATCCAAAATCCTGTGCAAGGGAGAAGGAGCCAAAAAATTGCTTCTAAAAAAAGGCACTGAACTCAGCCTGTGAGGAAAACAACATATGCAGGGCAGAGAGGAGAGGTGGAACAAGTCATTAAAATTTTTTAGCCTTTCAGATGATAGGATTTAAGTGGGAGGACTGCCTGTTCTCCCAAATAAGCAGTATCTATTTTTGAGTTCTATGTATGTCGCCCTCTATCCAATCACGAACACTTAGCACAACAAACTACAAATTGCTCTTGATAACGCTAGAGAACAGCCTCCTCAATGGCACACATTCACATGAGCAGCTCACCAGATGATCATTCTTTTGGACTAAGTTTTCCCATACATGTTCTAGTTTATAGATGCAGGCTTTTTACATTCTTTCATCTCACTCACAAGTTAAAGATTAGCATTTATAATGACAGCTTTTATAACAAAAGTGTTATTAAACACAGACCTTATGCTTATGAAGCAATGTTTTTTCACTTCTAAAAAAAGTGACACCTGAAAAATGATGCCTGAGCCTTTCCAAGTGTTATCTGTTAAAATTTTTGCAATACTGAATGAATCCCTTCAAATCTCTTCCTTTACCCAGTTAATACAGCAATGTCTGAAGGAAATTCTAAGCAGATGAAAAGTCAAAAAAAATCTTAACAGACAAGAAAGAAGATTTTTTTCCAATTTTTAATGCAATTATAACTTGCCTACACTTAAGTAATATAACAAATACAATACATAAGCTCATAATATGTGGCAAACATTATATATGAGCCTACTAAGTTATTCAAGTATATTTCTCTACCTGTTTAAACTGTTAGCTTTACATAATGCTTGTCCAGATGAAAAATTGTGTACAAGGAAAAAAATAAGATGCTAACACTGTGATAACATGACAGTATGAAGGAAATACAGGGTAAGGGAAGCTAAGAATGGCAGTGATAGAAAAGATGTCTGTCAACTGCTTATTCGGAAACAAACTATAACTCCAGTACTGAGGCAGGTGAAGTAAGTGTAACACTTGGCAGTTTCTCTTTCTTTGCATATCCAAGTAGAAAGGAAAAATGTCTCAACTCCTAATTTTGTTCTCCTCATTTGAGGATAGATTACCAAAATACTGATAAAGTACACTGATAGAATAGGAATAGTAAACCATTTTAGATTCACAGAAGGGGCTTACAGTCTGAATATTAGAAGAACTGGCTATGTATCTCCCAGAAATAATACCGATTTTTACCAAATCTGAAAAAAAATAAGGAAGTTTCAAAGGGCCAGAAAAATGCAGATTCACAAGATGACCTAAGACATACCCAGCAGGACCTAACATAAATCACATGATTGTTACTGCTCTAAATTTGTTAACTCTTAAGAGATCATGACATAATTCTGAAGAGACCCAACCGCCTTTATCAAAGCAAATTAGTCACAGCCTTCAAGAAGGTTAAACACACAGATCTCTATGATATATCTGACTACGCTCTACACATTGCACTGTAACACGCAATACACATGCACAAAAAAATCAGTGTTGCTTATGTTAAATAACCTTTTTTTAATATCACTTTTCTTCAGTAAAATTCAAGTGCCTTACAGAGGTGGAAAACACAATCCACTTTTACAGATGGAGAAAGTAGTCCATTACTGGCTAAGCAGGTGGCAAGTCTGTGAGAAAGTCTTCTATCTGCTCAAGAGTTTTAACTAAAGTATCTATCTATGTATCTATCTGGTTAGATGAAGATCCATATTTTAGCGATTTTGCTAATTTATATATTTCTTCAAAGGATCCTAAGATGACATGTTCTTTGTTCAGTGCTGTCCAGACACTGGACAGGAATAGCTCTTATAAAACACACAAACAAAAAGCAAACAATGACAGCAGGACACACAAGAATGGTCCATGTTGCCATTAGTAAGCAAGACACATCTACCAAGCACAGATGTTTGTTTTTTTGTAGTGAACTTCTACATGCTTAAAAGCTTGTAATTTCTCTTGATCTTTTCTCTGGGTTACAAAAATGCCAATTCAATGATTCTTTCTGCACATACCTTCCTTTCTAAATTGCCAGTCATTACCATTACCCTCCTGAGGCAAGTTAACTGTGCCTACATCTTTCTTAAAAGTACAATGGCCAAGACTGACACAGTAATTTAACCTTCCAATACAGAACAGAGCAGAAGGTTCAACTCTACATGTCCTCCAGATTATACCACCATTTATTCATGCCAATACATACACACACCTCTTTCTGAACAATGCTGCATTGTTAACTCTCATTTTATAATTCGTGGCTTGTCCTAGATCAGGGTGGGGAACAGAGTGTCAGGAACAACTTAAACAGTTTTTCCTTCATCTTTTATTTGTATGTTATTTTGACCTAAATATAAAAATATTTCACTTACTCTTCTAAATCACATCCTATTATTTCAGGCCATCCTTCCAACATTCAAGATCCTTGTGAATTGCCATCTCAGCTTCACGTACTTCCTGCATTTATTCCCAAACAGCTCTTGTCTTCAGATTTCATAACCATATGCTATTCCATTACCCAGTTCATGAACAAGAACAGTAAGCTGAAACAACACACAAAGTCCCATACAATCTGCTTTCCCTTGCTTGAAGTGAACTACGGAAAAATAAAACTCCGGCTACTGTTAAACTTAATGATTTTACACACATCCTAAACGACCTTTTTTTACCTAGGCCATGTTTCCTTAGCTTGCTCTGTAAGAGTATCACATGTGGCTTTCTCCAGTCCACAAGCTTCCTGTCGTAGAGGAAGTTAGATTGGCTTGATTATGAGTTTCTGATCTTCACAATAAGGCTTCCAAATTTGCTTCCCTAAACTGCATGTTCAAAGAGAGGAGTGTCTTACCTGTAGCTACATCTCTTCAGTATATTTCTACTCTAGCTGCTACTCTAGCTGGATTTTCCATCATAGCCTGTCAAGAACAAAAATTAAGGCAAAGTATGCACACAGAACTGGCTGGTGATTATTCTCACGGTTCCAACTCAAAACAAAAGCCATTTTAGCCAGAAGCAGGCAAAAGAAACAGCAGTGACGAAGATGCACTGTGCCATTTCATTTTTATAATATAAATCTTAACTAACCCAGAAAAAAGTAATAACCTACGCAACACTGCTGATGTGGACAGGCAAGTGGGTTAGGAGACCTGGACACCAATAACAGAATGTATAGGTGAATAAAACCAATAAATCATCTGCTGCAATAGCTGTTATGAGTACCTAGATTAAGGCTACCAGTAGGCATTAGCTTTCAGTGCTCCATACCATGTTACACTGCTACATAATGTAAACTGAAGACCACTTCTGCTTTAAACTGTGCCTACAAATAGCCTACAGACTTCAAATGAAGTTGTTGGAGCTGGGATTTTGGACTTTGGAATCCAAGCAGATTCTGTTAACAACAAGTTCTCACATCAACTACAAGTATTTCACAGGATGAAAGTTAGATGAGGATGATTCTATGCAGAGATCTCCCTTTGCCAATAATTTTTACTGTCCTGTTTTATACTCCATTACCACCAGCTAAATGTTCTGTCATCCCATGCACCAGACCCTCTGCACAAGTGGATGACTTAGCTTTTGTAAGTGGCACCTAACAACAAAGAAAGATTTTTTTTTTTTAAATTGACTTTTCAGGGGAATCCAATACTCTGAGCTTTTATTTAAACCTAAACAAATTTTAGACAGCCAGTCTCATATGCTGACCAGATTCGCAGCCACAATGTTTGCAGAGTGCAAAATGTAATTATCTCGTATTCAAGGAAGTGTCTATACTGAACAGCCTCAATATTTGCATGTCCATTATTCAGAGAATTTCCTTCTGAGACAGTTAACATTAATAGTAGCAACAATCATGCAGTTACTTATGCACAATGAAATACCTACTCCTAATTGTCACTCTTTATCCCACTTACCACTTTCACCTCTTCCTAAATATAATACGGAGTGACTGTATGATTTTTTTAGTCCTGCATTATCTTCCCAGCCTGTACAATCAACTTCTGTTTGTTCAGTGACACACCTCCACACACACACAAAATCACAGAGCTGACAAAGTATGCAACCAACTCCATTTCGCCAGCTTATTCTTCTACCAGCTCAGTCCATGCACATGGTCAGAAACACCAGAGCAAGAGAGTGAACAGGAAATCATGGAACGGAAAGAAAATCATTAGTCTACTGTGAAACTCCAGAGTAAACAGACTTATAACACTGAGAAAACCACATCTTCTACCTGTTGGTCTTGAAGTAACCAACAATACATTAAAAAAACAGAGCATACAACAAAACCACCACAGTTTTATTCGATAATTCTCCATAGCTTTATCTTACACAGAAAGGCAGCAAGGGAAATAGTCATTTGAGTAAGTCTTTCTTAATGGAGACAACCCCAAGATTTTTTTTCCCACATGCAATCTGTCAGAAAAAAACAAGATTCACAGGCATCACTTATAATAAAATCAGCAAAACCATAAACACATGTACATGTTCAACAGGTGTGAAGTACACACTGCTATCATACTATCTCCCCAAAACTTAGAAAAAACTGTCAAGGTAACAGTTATTTCAATCCAGCTGACATCTAAAGCGTATGCCCTTACTCTTCTTGGTCTTCATCAATAGGTTATTCACCAACTAAGCAACAATTCTGGCACGTACAGCCATGCAAACAACGCAGCAATGCCTTCCTCTCACACCCTGCCTTCTTCTGTTTTTTTGAGGACACTTAAAGCAACATAAGCCAACACTAGTAGTGTACAAAAGAGACCAAGACTGACTGAACCTATAGGGTTTTTTTTAAAGTAAATATTATTTTTAGAAGTCAACTGTAAAATGTTCCCCCCACACCCTGCCCCCAAATCAAGACTACAGCAAAGCTCATTTTCACTTTGCTTGAGTGTACTACACTGCTGGAAAGCACAAGAAAAATAAAAATACAGACAATCTACTGCTCTCAACAGTAAAGTGTCTACTATCATATTCAGCATCATTACTAAATCTCTTTAGACTGTAAGAAATATCTTTTTCATAATTCAAACAGTACCTACACAGAATTGCACAACTTGAAAAAGATAAAAGCTATCTTTCATGGCCTCACAACTGTTCTTTAGAAAGTCAAAATCCAAATTATTTGCAAATCAAGAGCTGCACTACAGATCTCTAAAAGACGTTGTCCGTCTTTCTTGACTATTGTGATTCAGAAACATTAGTAAGGCAATCAGCAAAACCAGTTAATTTTGATAGCATTAAGGTACATCAGCCTTAAGTATGAGCATGGAGCAATGGTCCTGGCATGCTTGCCTTCAGTGGGACTATCAACAAAGAGTGGTGTGTTGACTGCTGGGAGCTGGCAGACACCCTCTGCACCTTCTCTTCAGCCACCAGGAAACACTACCCTCATTGTTCCACAAGTATGCAAAGCTACCAGCACGAATTCGTATGGAGGATGTGAGCCACAGTGCAAATGCATTAGACACCTCTCAGCTCCTTCAGTTGACAAAGCATTCACTATGAAGGAAGCCAAAAGTCAAGAAAATAAGATTTAGTGCCAACTACAAGCTTTCTGTTTGTTTTGTTTGCTTATAAAGAGTGGGTAATTTAGTTTTTCAGTAATATTTCTATTGTAATAGGCTACTGAAAACTTAAAGACTGAGCTGTACTTCCCTCTCAAAATCTCCAACCTTCCTAGGCGAATCTAACTATTCCACAATAGTTTCAAACTCCAGTCTTGTCTTCTCTCTCCCTACTTGTGAGATCTCAGGTGGGACTAGCAGCAGATGCACACCCCTGACATCACAGACAACACATTTCCTGTATACAAAGCACTGACTTTGGACCTGACTGATAAGTCTTCACCACAAGTCACATGAAACTCAAGAGACATCAGATAATCATCGCTTACTGTAAAAGCTCAAGTAGTCATCTTCCTCAAAAAATGCAAGTATGGCAACAGCCTTAAACCAAGCATCAGCAACTAGGCAGAATCATCAACTCCCTCCAGTATGCCAGCTGGCATTAATTCCAGCTACCTGTATAGATGTGTGCATGCGTACATATGCATAGGTATGTACACAAAGGGCATTTCTTCATTTAGTTGTTACGAATACGGCTCAGTTTCCACTTTCAGAGTACTGTTCTTTGCTAGAAAAGGTATACATGACATTAACACTGGCAAACAAACACAGGGTCCCTTCAACTGAGAAAGACAATGCTTTCTGTTTAACCTTTTCTAGTCTTCCCTGACTCACCAGAAAAAGAGTAGAAGTACTCAAACCTACTGAGGAAAAAGAAATACTATTTAATTATGAATACAAAATAGTTAAATACATAACTATATTAAAATAAATCACAGCTGCCCTCATTAACATTCTGTAAAATTGAATGTCCTATGATGATCAATGCTTTCTTCAACAGTGTGCAGAGAGTTTCAGGAAAGCTTTCTGCTATATTCTCAGGTGTAACACTCAGTTGAATAGTTTGTAACCTGTTATTTTCCAATTTGATGGAAAAAAACAAAACCCAAACAGTAGGAAAGATTATATAGGAGGAGGGTATGGGAGAACAGTGCTTAGAAAAAAATGTACCCAAGTTATTGTCATATCCAGTTTCTCCATTTCCACTGAAAAATTTTAATGTAACTACAGAGAGTGAGATAACTACAAATATTTCCCATTACCTTAGAGATGATGAGAGGGATGCAAAATTATGGACATTCAATTATGCTGCTTTATGGTGCTTAAAAGATCACAACCTCAGCCTTCCATGGGCCAAGAAACCAGTTTGCAAATGGCAACAGGCAACTGTGGGATAATAAAAGTACAGCAACTCTGTCCTATATGTAAAGGGAACTACAAAATTGTTCTACTCCTATCCAAAGGCTCGGTTTTTGGAGATCACATGCACACAGTATTGCAGTATGCACTACAGCATATTACTTAGAGTGAGAAAAGTTGGGGGAGGGTGGGGGGCGAATCTAAGCAAGATCCTAAGACTTGTCATTCACAATGGGCAGTACTTGAAATAAATCAACCGGTAAATTTGTAAAAGCAAATGTCAAATTTACACAATGCTTCTCAACATTTACAAAGTATCTCAATTATATAATATTTTCTCATGAAGATAATAAACAAAGTGCTAAGTGGTAGAAAGTCCCTGAAGTAAAACCACTGCTCCACACATCTAATTATGGCTGTTTAGACACTGAGAAATCATTTCTTCCAGCACTCTGGCATAAGATACAGTCTACCGTCTATTCAGCTCTGTACCTTCATTGCAAAAGAAATACAATTAGAGTCTTTACGCTAAACCAAATTATTTATGGCTGTATACAGAGCTAAAAAAGGCTGTTTATATGTTTACTAACTTAGGAACCAAATGTAACTATAAAAAACCCTCACAAATCAAATAGGAAGTATTATCTTGCAAGATATAATTAGCGCTTCGTAATCAAAGAGGAAAATGAGAAAATTGTATTCTTGTCCATAGGCTTTTATGAAGACTTATACTATCACACATTACAACATTAGTCCCCAGTAAGGGAAATATTAGACACAGCTGTTTAGGAGGTGAACAAGCATACTATGACTCCAAGGTCCAAAATAATGCACTGCTTATTAGGAGCACTTTAACTCAGGGAACAGTAAGGTTACAGCACACAAAAAAATCTTTAGAAAAAACTTAGCCTAGAGCACAGAAGTAATACACAGAACCTCCCCTAAGAAAAAGTCTGCCCTGGGGACTCAAGTTCTTTGACAATATTAATGCTCTATTTAAAACAAAAAATCTTGTCGTGAGGGAAATAAATGGAAGCAAAGAAGGAATGGTTTGATGCCTTCTGCCAGATTTAAAGCATTTCAGAAGACTGTCTGTCAGTGTCAACAGGAGCATACATACCCTGAAACAACAAACTGCTTGACTGAGCATATGTCTTCATACACAAATACTAGCCTTCCCACAGAAATTCTAGTTTTGGATATCTTCATTTGCCTCCAGGCAAAGCTCTGCTGCTTGCAACAGTATCTGAAATTGGGCTGAGCTGACAAATGACTATCGCTTCTCATTTGCAAGAGTAGGAAGAACACATTAAACAACAAAATTTCTTCCATTCTTCTAAGTAGAAACAGGCAGGCAAACATTTTCTGGCTTCAGGTGAGATAATGGTCCCTATTTCAGGAAGTTTTGTTTACCCCAAAGGAACACAGGAAACATTACGCTACCAAGTTTCCAAAACAATGGAGTCGGTTAGTAATACCGATCCTAACTTCTTTCTTGTCCCTGTCTGTAAAATGAGTAACAGGTAGTTGAAACAGAATACTGAGCGCTATTAACACTGTCATTACAAGGATGAGGAAACTGCGACAATAAACCAATGAATTAGCTTTTCTAAAAAAAGCACTGCTGTTTTAATGCAGCCTTTGGCAATGCAGTAATCTGGTATACAGTTTCCCAAATCATGCTGCAAACGTTAAGGTTTCTTCCTAGAAATACCCTGTTTCACTTAGCTTACTAATTGCTGAGCCAGTCAGCTGTTTGCAGTGCCTTTCTTTTTACACATACCAACCTAGTACGTGTAAAAGCTAGGTTTTTACCTAGTATGCACGAAGCAATGTATGCAGTTTACATATACATCATGCCTAAAATAAAGATAAAAATCAAGAACACTGAAAAACAGCACTGCAGCTCAAGGAACACATAACGTCCCCTAGTCCCTAAGCATTTGCTTCTATCCCCACACTCCTTTCTGACAACATCACATTTGGGTACAGGTTAGAGCTAATTTAGCACAGAAATGTACTGCAATCCAGAAAATTTGCAATCTATTTCATAATACCTGCCTAAAGAAGGGAAAGAATAACCAGGAAAAATGGTTTACTTCAGCAACAGTGGCAGACTGGCATTGTCATGAAGCTAACAACCTAATTCTTAAATTTTGAGACTTGCCATTGTTGTCACACTAAATCTTAACAGGCCTGTTACATGGTAATTATGTCTTCTATTTTCTCTAATTGTTTGGGTTTCAGTTATTCTGTATCTGTTTCCATCTCAGTTTAAACACCTCTTAGCAGCTGCTGTGGACCAGGAACATTGTGAATTACACCATAACACCATGAGGGAAGGATCTGATACCTGGCAGACTGCTTCAGGGTCTGCGAAATTTTCACTACCGGAAATCTCCATCAGGTATTCAGATACAAATCCAATAATTTAACATTTTCAGTAACTGGAAAGACATCAGTTATATAATCTCTTGCTTCCCTAAAACACCTGGCTGGTTCAGGGTTGAGGAATAATTCTTGTTTGCATACTCTAGAAAGGGATGAAACGGGAATCCTCCGTATAGAAGCTCATCTTAGGGTACATTAAAAGTTAGGTAGCAATACAAAAACATTCAGAATGTTTAAGTTTCTAATCAACCCCTAAAAACCAAGTTACTAAAGATAAAATAGTATAACAAGTAGTCTAGGTACTTCCTATGTTGAAAAGGACAGGAGGTCAGGATATAGAGAGAGCTATGACTTACAGAAGAATAAAATCTCAATATTTTATTTTATAGCAGGTACGCTATACCATAGAACACTTCAGCAAGCATCAAAATGAAAGAAGGCACCTTTTGAAAATACAGTTAAATAAAAAGCCATAAAAGTATGAATGTACTACTTTTGTTCAATCAACACTGAATTATTCTTATTCCTTTAAAAAGATGGGAAAAATCTTTGGAAGTACTATACTGTCTTAAACTACTTAACCCAAAACGTTTAACTTGACATCAAGAAGAGCAGGAAGCTCTCAACACTGTCGCACACCTCATGACAGGCCAAAACAAAGCCTCTCCATTCAGCTTTCAGCTCAACTGTTTGAGAAAGTCATACACTTAGCAAACCACTTCTTAGCATTGGCTCATGTGGAAAGTATCAGCTAATTTTTCTGTATACATTAGGAAACATACTATTATTTTTTTTTAAAGACTCAAATCCAATTCATCATTAGTAATTAAACTAGAGAAGCAGTGCCAGCTGAAAAAGCATTTCTAAGACCTTCCTCTGCAATTGAAAACTTGGGGCTTGCAATTACCTCATTGTGAGGCTCCCACCAAAACAGAAGACCATCCATTTATCAAAATACCTAAGACGGATTTCCATGGTATGGTACATGAACATTTAGTTTCAAATTACTTTGATATAAAATTAATAAGAACCAACTTATAAGTAGCAGCTCAAGTGCTCCATCAGCTTCAAAAGAATAGCAAATGCTGAGAACAGTTATTTGCTTTGCAAACTGAAGTGTTCTACAAACCAAGTATACTCAAACCACTGATTCGTCAGCATTGCTCTTAGTTTTGTACCAAAAAGCATTCCACACTTCCAGAAACTAAGTTCTAAATAAACTCTAAATAAAAAAAGATGATGACTTAAATATGACCCTTTCAGCAAAAGCCTTATCAACCTTCCATATTCATGGAAAAGTTATACACAGAATGGAAAATCTAATTTGATTTTCCATACTGTAACAACAGTATTCTGCTCACTCATCAAGAATGAATATTGAAAAAAGTTTGCAAAAGACTAGAAGTTCAGTGCTACATTTAGCACATATAAAAGAAACTACAAGAATTCAGAAAGCATGTAGATTTAACTTCTTATATAACTATCTGTCTGGTTTGGACTACCATGTAATTTTTTGCTCAGAGACATCACGTCTTATTCAAATAGATCAACTGTCTTGTCTACCTCCTCAACAATTATTCCAACAGACCCCAGGGCTATAACGGCGTGCCCTATGCTGTAAATGAAAGCAGATGGTATGCCTATCTTACATTTTACTGGGGTATACAGACCCCTCCCATTTCTTGCAAAGATCCCACTGATGTTTTCCTGGCTAATCATAGCTTACCCTCTTTTGCCTCAATTATATCAACATCTTTAGCATTTAAAGCATTTCCGCCCCCCCCCTCATTTTTATGTTTCCATTTCTGGAAAGCACAAGCAAGCACAAAAAGAAAACTAAATCCTATGTCAACTGTAAATTTTACTTTTGTCAGAGTCAAGAGGAGGAGGAAGGAAGAAGGCCAAACCGATTCCTTCCTACCTGAAATGGGCTAGAGAGGCTAACCATGCTAGTCAAAAAACTTTCACCTGCCAATAGGTAGATTCTTCCCAGGCAACACTTCTACATTCTCTTAATAGTTCTGGATTTGCAAACATGTTTACTAATTAGCTTGCCACACAATCTTAACTGTCACTATTTGGCAAAAGAACTAGTGAGATACTATTCAGCCATTTAAATATTTTTGTTCTCTCCTACAGCAAGACATGTAAATTTTATTCTCTCTTGCCAACTCTTCTGTTCCCCGCTCCTATCCATTTTCTGTTGCCCTGTTTGCCTCTACTTGGAGCTCCCAATGCATGCCCTTAGGCAAAGCATTGACTAGAAGACTCTCCAATGCTGTTTGCAGCTGTAGTAAATTAAAAGGTTGAAAAGGGGAATATCATTGGGAAGCAACATCATTGCTTCTTTCTCACTGCCCAATGTTGTTGTCCAGGGAAGGCTGGAGACCACAGCTTTAGTCTCATCAGCAGGATCTTGTACCAGAGTTCTTCTCTCAAAGCTGTTCAGATGCTACCAAAGCCTCTAATTCTGATCCACCCCCAACTACTTTTAATCATTAGAAGATGCTTGGTAATATTGCTTGTGCAACCCAGTCCCAGTTTTCCTTAGTCTTGAACATTTGCTCTTTGAGGCAATCTACTTCTTTTGAAGCAGCCTTCAAAGCCATGTCTCATTATCAGATTTTATTTTTTTAAGCAGAGGTATAGCCTTTGACCATTTACAGCTTACACACTAACTGAAATAATTACAGGCTGAGGAGCCAGCAGTACAGTATTTCAGTATTGTGACTCAGTCACATACTTGTAACACTTTGAAAAGAATGTCAATGACCCATGAACATTACTATAAGGAAGTTTGACTGTAACCAAATGTATTACATTTGAAAAAAGAAAAAAAGACAGAGCAATGCCCGTTATGCACGCAGATCAACATAAACACATAATTCAGATATCATTAGCAACAAATGAAAAAATAGCTACAATACACCTTAAGACAATCTATACTTTTTCTTAGGACTTACTCATTTCAAAGTTTGAAGCAACTAACTCTTTTGATGATAACCTTTTTTTTAATACCAAGAAAGTTGTTATAATATTACATACTACATGTAGAAAAAGTAGATAATTCAGGTAAAAACTGGTGTGCAAGTATAGGTGACAACAATGTTACAAATATGTCCACACTTATATCAACATTTCACTTAACGGACAAATCCTTAAAGTCATCTCATTTAGTAGCATTCATTCCGAACAGTGAGAGAATATTATTATAAACAGCTATACTATTATTTCTGGTATAAGAAATCTTTCCTAATAGTTTCTGTGACATTACAGTGTAGAACAGATGTCCACCAAAGAAACTAGGTCATAGCTAAATATCCAAGAATTGAATTTGAAGAAAGTCTGAGCAGACAGTTGCTTTATTAATTTTGTCATACCACCCTTCTGTGCTAGTATCTGTTGCAGTCAAGAAGGAAGCCTCGGTTTTCCCAATGCACTAAGGTACCCAGTTTAATTTTAGTGTAGGAAATATTAGCATGAAGACAGTGAATTAAGTTTCTTTCATTCCTTTTCCACATGGTATTCAGAAAGTAAACAAACTAGGTTATCACTCTCCCTAATTACATCAGCTTACATACATTACATGTATGAACAATACATTAACCATCTCTTCAGACTTCTTGTCTGAAGTCTGCTCTCCTGTTCTCCAAGAGAAGAACAGGAAATGGCATACTTACAAAATAGCCACTTTATAAGCTAATTATCTCTTCTATAAGCAGATTTCAAACAATGCCCATTAAAAAAAAAATACATTCAGTAAATTCAGATCAAAAAGTAAACTGTGGAAACTGCGTTGGGGAGAAGAAACATGACCAACTACTCATGAATGCAAACAAAGTGGTTTAACTTTTACCACTATGTTCTTCTAAAAAACTACCCTGTAGCAGCAGCTGGCTATTTCTTTATAACTTAAAAGGACCAGCTGCAGTAGGAGGAACAGCAGCACACTGCAAAATATCTGATGGAATGTTGACACTTAGAAATAAATTCAGTCTTATCTGCAAGCAGCCCTTGTTAAAACAAGTTATCCTGCCTTGTGGAAAGCAGAACTTGTGGCCCTAGCTTTCTGTGAACAGGAATAACCTCGATACCTTGGTGGTGCTGCCGCCCCTTACAAACTCTCCTTTATTCCTCCACGCCCAAAACATCCATTCCCCATATGCTACTATTGCGTCTTCCCTATGTCTCAATTGCCAAATCAGCAAGAAGTATCACATGCTAGGGTTTGTTCCAAGGTTCAGGTATGCCATCTGGTCAGTCAAAAAAATGACTCGCTGATGAAGCAGCAGACTAGAAAAAGAACAGGCAACTGTTGAGCTGTTGTGTTTCTTCATCTGCATCAATTTTCTCCAAACTTGTGCCAGCTTAATATTTTGAAGACTTTTGCCCATTGAGTGTGACTAAAAGCAGCCTACAAACTGGGGGGAGGGCACGCAGGGGAAGAGCGATGGAGGGCTGAAGGTGAACAGACGAGGAGATCAAATTGCCAAAAGGCAACTCCTCCTCCCCTGCCAAAGCAATTTTTGCTGCCTGGTTGGGGCAAACATTCACCCAAAAACACTATTAGCTTTTACAACAAGGACTACCACAGGGCATGATGTTACCATATTTGACATACAACGAGAAAACAGACAAACTTTGGGCAGAGAACAGAACCCCAGCCAGTGCTGGTATGGCCAGGGAAATGCCCCTCCCATCACTTAAGACTGGACATTTGATCCATACAGACACAGACAAAGCAAGTGCCTTCAAGTTTTTCCAGATGTCCTTCAAACCTCCTTCTGTATTAAAGTTTTTGCTTTAACTTTCTTGTCTCCTGAAAGAGGCATGTAAACAAATACGCTTACTTGTAACTATTAAGCTTTATTTTTAAAGCTGAACAGAACACAGCATTTCTCCTATAAACCTTCATTTACAGTAGATACAAAGATTTTCAGACACATACAGAGTTTTAAGATAAAAACATCTTAAAAATTTCCTAGTCTATACACAGTTGACTTCATAAGCTTGCAGGTTTTTCAGTGATATGCCTCCATAAGCATTCAAGCTTTTTATAAATACATACTTCTTTTTTTCCCCCTCCGTCTGAAACAAATTTCTTTTGGAAAAGGAAGATAACTCTTCAACAACAGTTTGCATAAGACCAGCTAACTTTCTCCTTCTTTGTGCCTGAAAGGGACTGCTCAGCCTGCAACAAGTTTCATGACACCAAAGCAGCAGCAGTTTC
Source organism: Phaethon lepturus (assembly GCF_000687285.1). Lineage (NCBI taxonomy): Eukaryota > Metazoa > Chordata > Aves > Phaethontiformes > Phaethontidae > Phaethon > Phaethon lepturus. The sequence continues at coordinate 326 of NW_010547629.1, read as the reverse complement.
AGCTGCCCAAGAGCCAAACGAATCCCCTTTCCTCCAAATCAGAAGACTCAGATTTGGAAATCTTTAGACACAGTGTTTGTCACTTGGGCCACTATGTTAATTTCCTCGTCTATATGCCTAGCCATAAAGAGATTTCAATTTACTTCAGAGATGGCAGTCATCGCTTTTCTCTTAAAGTATTGTCTCCCTCTCCCAACATATAGAATCATTTAAGTTGGAAAAGATCTTTAAGATCATCAAATCCAAATGTTAACCTAACACTGCCAAGTCTGCCACTAAACCATGTCCTCAGCACCACAATCTAGATGTCTTTTAAATACCTCCAG
>NW_010547628.1:824-1458 GCF_000687285.1 Phaethon lepturus | reverse complement strand
GAAGAAAATTTTTTTAAAACCTCTGGGTTTCAAAACTAGTTAGCTTTCTACTACAAAAATAATAAAAAATCCCTCTGGAGGTAGTTCCATTTCTATTAATAAAATAAAATAAAAAAACCTCCAGAGTCAGTTCGCTTTTTGTTAAGAAAATTTTAAAAAAACCCCAAAACTTGAGTAATTTTGCTTTTTATAAGGAAATCAAAAAAACCCACCTCGTCAGTTCACTATATATTAGAAAAAAATAAAAAACAGACCTTAGGAGTCAGTTTAATCTGTATTAAGAAAATTTTAAAATAAACACCTCAGGAGTCACTTCATTTTCTATTACAAAAATAAATAAAAAAACTCCAGAGTCAGTTCACATTCTATTACAAAAATTTAAAAAAACCCTCCGGAGTCAGTTCACTTTCTAGTTCACTTTCTTCAACCAAAAAAAAAAAAAAAAAAAAGAGAACCTCTGGAGTCAGCTCAATTTCTAGTAAGAAAATTAAAAAAAAAACCCTCCAGAGTCTGTTTGATTTTTATTATGACAATTAAAAAAAAAAACCCAACACACTCCAGAGTCCATTCTCTTTTTAGATGGATTTTTTTTTTTAAATTCGAATTTTAAAAAGATCCTAGTACAAAAATTGAA
>NW_010547628.1:0-327 GCF_000687285.1 Phaethon lepturus | reverse complement strand
TTTCAACTAGGAAAATGTCGAACGCCCTCGTTCTGCGTCGCCCCGAGACGCGTTTCTCTCCGTTACTTTTTTTATTTCTCTATTTCTGCATTTCTCCTCCGGCACCGCGCACGGCGAAACCCTGCCGTCAGCTTTGGGTGGAGATTTGTTTGCCGCGTGCCCCCGCCGGGCCCCCCCGGGCGCGGGCTCCCCCCGTTCTGATGACGTCCTAATTCAAAGGAGGTGAAAATACTTGAGGAAGGAGAAAAACAAAAAAATGATGGGTTTTGGGTTTTGGAGGGAGGATCGAGAGGGCGACCTGCCCCGGCCTGGCTGCGTCCCGTGGCC
>NW_010547627.1:339-16914 GCF_000687285.1 Phaethon lepturus | reverse complement strand
GATACCTATTAGTTCAATAATTAATAAGAAAGGGGGAAAATGATGATACCACACTGACCCTTCCTGGCCCAACCCTACAACGTTTCCCTGCTTCTTGAGAACCTGTTCCCTGTATGCTGTTTATTTTCCAGTCCCTTCAGTATTGGTAGAAGGCAATGTATCTGCCCACTGGGAGCAGAATGGACACTGGCAGTTGTCTCAAACAACCATCGTGAACTTTTCGGTGACTCCTAGAAAGAAAGGAATCTGATGCAATAACTTGGAGACCAAACATAAAAGAACTTTGACAATTCTCCTTTTCCTTAATTAAAGACTTTATTCTATAAGACATTTTTATCATGCTACCTGCATAAGACACAGCATATGTCTAAAACTTACTGCACATATAACCTGCGTTATCTTGCCTTTTCTGGGATATTCTCTCTCACCTGTGAAAAGCAAGAGACCAGTTTGCTGATGTTGAGGATTATATTTTTCATCTCATGAGGAAAAATGCCTTAAGCAGATCCATGATCATGTCTTACCTATACAAGATTGATGAAATACAAGTTATAAAGACTTACACATCTCATCAAATAAGGAGGAGAGACGAATCTTAATTTTAATGAAGGCAATTACTTAGTGAAACAGAAAAGCAGTCATGTTTTCTCACCTCATTTTTGCTGTTTTAGCTGGTATATGAAAGTGTTTTGAGACTGGGTACAGCAGGAGAGAGATGAGAATAAATAGAGAGGAATAACATATTTTTAGGAAAAATTACTTTTTAAACAGACTCTAATATACATCATGTATTGTATATTACCTATCACATAGTATTTGCTGTGTGTATATGAATGATGGATTGTATGAGAGCATAAAATCATTTTTCCTGCATTCGATGCTGTAAGGTATTACTGATAAATATTTGATTACATATATACATGATTTCAAACCAAGAAACAGTTGGGTTGGTGATGCAGCCTTGGGTATCAAAGAGATCTTTTATTTTTATTAAGAGCTCTAGCATTTTCTTGCAATATATGAAGTTTTTCACGCAGAAATGGAAGCAGCTAAAATTTTGATTCATCAGAGCATGCAGATACATATATAACTTTAAGATGGAGAGTAGTGCTCACCAGAGCTTTGTAAATAAGGACTTTACTAAGCGACAACTTAGTAAAATACACCGTTTTCCAAACATTGGCTTTAGAGAGCTTTTGGACCCCGAAAGAAGGGTTACTTCTCTAGTCCTCTAGCTAAAACACACGCTGGCCTTTTACAGTCCTTGTTCACAGTAAAATAAATGCACAGAAGCTATGTTTCTGTGATTATGTACACATTGTTTTAGAGAGAACAATGAAACACATGCCATTTCCTCATACTGCAACTGGATGTTTACATGGGAAAAAAACCCCAAGGGTGGCTATTGTAGCTTGTCGGCATTGCAACAAATGTTAAAACTCCAGCCTTTTGTTCTCAAATGTTAATGGCAAAAAAACAACACCATCTTCTGAATAAGATTACAATTTAAAATGGTAATGATACATTTGTCCCAAGAGAATTTGTATTCTGTCTGCAAATCAATCAAGATATGGCGAAACAATTTAGAGCGAAATCACAGCTGAATGCATAAAATCCTGGGAACAAAGAATGGTACCTGCATAGAGGAGACAGCTGGCAATACTCATCAATGGACAGAGAAATGTATTTCTCCTTAGTTTTGTAAATGAAAAAAACATATCAATTCTGGTAGTTTCTGCTATATATGGCACAATTTTTGTTTACAGCACACTGTCAAGAAAGATGGTGTGCCCTCCATATTTTTGCTAACATGTACCATGGATGTATATTAGATCCAGACTCTCATGATTGGTATAAAAATCACTGAAATGTGTATCGGGTTGATAACTTTAATGCAAAATATTATCTCTTTTTTTTTCCCCTGAATTTCCCACAATGCTTTTAACACACTAATCCTTAAAAATCATTTAAGCAATAAGAATAGGAGAAAGCATCGCATTGGAAGGGAATAATTTCATGCCTCAGATGTGTTGTGAAGCATGAGGATGAGGAATGAGTGACTTTAGTCACCTGAGAAGTGCAATGATTCCCAGAAACACACTGGCTGAAGTATCTTATTGCTATTACTGCATGGAAATTATTTTAGAAAAGGTCACACCCATGGAGCTAGTAAGAATGATTAGATATGAGTGATTAAGGTGGCAACCATACAGCCCATAATTCACTGTTTAATAAATAAGTGAGATCTCCCATCACGCTTTTAAAAATATAGTGCACATTTTAAAGATTAAAAAGAACTTCCTTGCTCAGGTGAAGTGCCACCCTGGCCAAGTGTGACTGTCAAAGCTTTACTACAGCAGCTGGGAAAACTCATTGTTCGAGTTTTTGAAGAAGATTTCCACCAGAAGACTTTCCAGAAGACTTCCACCATGACATTTGTCCAAATCCAAAACAAGCATTCAGGAGATGCAAAGATGTTTGTGCTGACTAGAAAGGTAACCGCAAAGGTGGGTGCTCTACCTTACCTCTTCTGGAGTGCTGATGCTGGCCTGAACTCAGCGTGCAAGATAACTCCATTGGGAAGCATCCACTTCCCATTCCTCTGACTGATGCCTCTGCCCAGGTCCATCCCTGAGGGCAGCCACGATCTTCCTGGGCTTGAGACCACCAAAGAAGTGAAGCTATGTGCCCCACCAGTACAGAGGCTAGAGGCAGTAGTGCTCTCTGGGTCAAAGATCTCTTTAGCTTGGGAAGAAATACTTAGAATTTTATTATTAGTATTGTGGAGCTTTTATGACCATTTTGTTTCTTTTACAATGAAAAATCACTTCCATTTTTCAGACCTGAAAAAAAATGGTGTCTTATTTATGCAGATTTTGTATTTAATAAAAAAGATTTTCAGAAAACCTGCAAAAATGAAACTTCAAAGAAAACATCCTTCATTACATGGATAACAGGATGCAGTTTGGTTTGCTGATGCATACTCTCATGGATTCTACTATGACGCATTATCGACTATTGAATGGAAACAACATTTTGATTTTGGAAAAAAAAAATTTCTTTTGAAAAAAATTGAAACATAGCTGGTTTTTAAAGTTATATCATGAATCTAAATTTTCATCTTTAAAGATCACACTCCTACTCTCATTCTTGGTATATGTTGTAATTTAACCTTACTAGATACTGTAATTTTCTTCCTTATTCATGTCAATTTATGAATTACATCATGCTTGACCATTAGTTTCAGGAGAGTTTTCCTTAATTCTATGCTACTATTGTTTTCATTTGCCTGATAGTCTAAGGAAAAAAAAAAAAAAGTAGTTTAAAATTTAAAGAACCAAAGAAAAAAGAAGTAGTTTCTGATTCTAAACCAGCGTGTTTTTCACTGCTGTTAGTCTCTTATGGATCTGAGGAACTGATCCAAGTATCTGAAGCACTTTTGACTTTGCTGTTATAATGAAATATTTAAATTAAAGGACTTATTTTTGCTCCTCTTGAAGTACTATTCAAAGTACCTTATAAGGATAGAAAGTGATAAGAAATCAAAAGGGTGAGGCATATTTGAGGAAGTATTTTCACGGCCCACTCAAGGTACATAACTCAGACATGATTCCATGTAACTAAGTTTAGTAGCCAACATCTACCACAGAGGCAAAATAGAGAGGCAGGTTCTGTCAGAGAGTAGTAACGAACACTTAATTAGGATGTATAAATTTAGAAGGTGCAAAGACTCCCACCATTTCCAGCCACATGGTACTGAAATCTTTTATGAGTAAAAACAAACATTTGCAGGAACATCACAAAATAGCATTTGGGGTGGGTTTTTTGGTGGGGTTTTTTTGTGTGTGTGTCTTTTGATTCCACTTATTTTTTCTTTTGTAGACATGCTATGAAGAGGGGGGAATAAGTTTTAACCAGCAAAGAAAGTCTCACATTCAGGATAAATTTACAAGACATTTACTGATTGCCAGAATGCAAGAAGTGTTGTAACTTACTCCTTCTAGCTTAAACTTCTTCCATTTGATTTTTAGCAATTGCTCTGGGAATAAACAGAAGCAAGTGTGCTGGTCTCCGCTCTCCGAATAGGTGAGATCCTGCAGGTCTTTGTCTCCCACAATGGAGAGTATCAGCTGTGGAAGGACTTTGGAGACTCAGAAGGACTTGACAGCTTTGCATCCTCTGGAAGAGACTAATTTGCTGCCAGTTGTGGTAAACAACATATATTGTGGTGGGTAGTGGTCTTAATTACCTACAATAAGGATTCTTGGTTTAAGAACTCAAGCTGCTCAAGCTGGAAATCATGAAATGGCAACAATGCAATGTTCCTGGTCTTTTTCCCCTCTTTTTTTCCTTCTTTCCTTCCCCCCCCCATCCCGCCTTGTGAGCCAGTTTGCATGTCCTCATTTGCAAATATTGTTGGGACAATGTCAGGGTGCTTTAGGCCAAACATTCAGATTTCTTATCTATATTTTATAAAACTTAATCCCACTGGCAATATTTGCTTGATTTCTCAAATGGTTCAAATGAAAACAGTGTTTGATTTGGCTTTAAACTGTGATCACAGTTGAAACATTGCAGGACTATGCCAGAATATGAGGGCCAGACACTGAAACTAACTCTAAACAAAAACTGAAACTACTTAGTCTGTTTATTGGTTATAAAATCTGCAAAAAAAAAAAAAAAGGAAAATAACGCTAAAAAAAAAAAATTGCTCGCACAAAGAAATAAACTTTCATTGATGATATTTATAATGGAAAATGTTCCTTTACAATGGCTTGGTGGTAACTTTACTTCTTTTTTTTAAAAAAGTAATATACCACTAATATGTTATAACACGCTGCTGATGTGGTATCAACCAGCTTCCCAGATCAGAGCTGCAGGGTCCCAGCCGTGGCAATGTTCATTAACACCCAGCAGTTGGATAATTTATCAGCCAACCTGCACGCAGGGTTTTACATCTCACCTCTGTAATTCAAGGGGGACTTTCCCCTCTCGCCCACTCCCACTCCGAGTTTAACCCTTCAGCAAAACTCTTACGCTGTTGTTGAGAGGAGGTCTAATCCACACTAAATATGCTAATCAAGAAATACCTTGAGGGCCTTTTTTGATCATTTTGGTTATACACATACGCTAAATCTGCAGCTTTCAGTGTTACCGCCGGTGAGAAGTCACTGTCTCTGGTCTATGAAATGCCATTTGCTCTGTCCTGTATAATAGCAAGTTTTAAACATACTATTTTTTATCAAGAAATGCAGGCTGGCAGATTAGCTCAGAAGGACACGTTCCATACAAGAAAGATGGATGCCCTTTCTGAACACTTTGACCTTCCAATCAAGAGACATGGCCACAAATAATTTGGTGAGAAGGGGGAAGGGAAGCTGAGGAAAAGTGTCCACCCTGCCAGCATCTTCATCCACGCGTCCACAGCACGCACAGAGAATACCCCGGATGTGAGACCCACGCGATGCACAATGGTGGAAGTCCACCAATTTTTGCAGCTATCCTCTTTTTTTTTTTATTGCGAGATTCCCCAGAAAGAAGAGCATCAGTAGGGAACACGGATGGGGCGAGTCCCAGCAGCACGGTGGTGCGTGCTGCCAGACAGCCAGCGAGAAGCTGTAGCCCCAGAGGAGCAGCTTTGTGGTTCCTGCACCAACGGTCTAGAGCTTCTCCAGAAAACCCTCTGGGACGCGCCAGCTTCCGGAGAGAAACCTCCTTTGCTCTTTTCAGGGGAAGGAAAACCTCCCCATCCCATGGACAAGTTAAGGAAATATATGCTGGGGAAATCTCGTGGAATTCGCCTTCAATCGGTACCTTTTATGGCAGGTTTTTCCATCGACAGAAGAGAGGTTTATGTCCTGGCTTGAAATTGCTAAAACTGTGAGACCACAGTACGCTGCACGCAAACACCGGGAGAGAGCATGTTTGAGGACTGTGCTGAAGAAAATGGTGGCTCTCCCTCCTTCTCAGGCCTTACTGTGCACGCTCGAGGGTCCGTCTGGTGCGGTGCTGCGCTGCCTGCACCCACCCCGGGGCCTGGGTGCTGGGGTCTGACGGGCTCTGGTGGCAGGTGCCCCCCACCCCCCGGGCTGGACCCCCCTTCTGCCAGAGGAGAAAAGGAAACTCAGGGAGTTACGTGGAACCGACACGGCGGCGCCTCGCAGCTTCGCTCCCCGGCCGCGGGGACCAGGTGCGCTAAAACAGGCCTCTCGCAAATACTTCCTATTCCTCAACCAAGCAAAAAATGCCTGCCGCCACCCTTTGCCTTTCTGTTACTTAAAGGGTCACTTACCAAGCAGTGAACTTACCTTCCTGACAAATCTACATACCAGACAATCAATATTCATCTGGTGCTAGCAATACTCCTTCCCCCGCCCGCCAGCGCGCGAAGGCAAGCCGGGCCGTCTCCCTCCTCGCTGGGGATTAGCACAGCCTGGGCAACGAGCCCCGAGGGCTCGCGAGCGCGGGCCGCGGCCAGCACCCCCGGGAAAGCGATTGCAATTGCCGCCCGCCGCCGCGGCGGGTACAGGAGCGGCGAGACAAGGAAGGGTTAAAGTTTTGTCTGTGACACTGAAATTGAGGCCAGCTGTAGGTCATATTCACGTCCCAGTCACAGGAAAATGAACCTGTGAGACAGAACCTAATTATCTGCTAAACCAAAAGCCAGTCTCAGTTCAATAACTTACGACAGAGCTGGCAGCCAGATATAGCATTGCCATGGTAACGCCGAAAAAAAAAAATCCACTGCAGTAGAGAACAAGAAGGAGAAGAAGGAGACTGTAACCCTAAATATGCTGTAGCCATTTGATCTTGGACAAGTGGATGTGTCTAAAGAGCCAGATTGCTACAACTGTCTATCCACTTTAATATCCTCTATAATTACTGAAATGAAAAATGCAATTACAGTCTGCTCTGAGCTAAAAACCAGGAGTAACTGGCTAACTGGGAATTAATTTTAGAGGGAACAATATCAGCTTCTTTCCCCTCTCAGCACACACAGACTGAGAAGTATGTGGGGACTGGAGAGCAGAGGCGCCTGCTTCCCGCTAGTCCAAAATCACTGCATGCCAATCAAACCCTCGGTTTTCCCAATCACCTTCCCCTCCTCCCTCTTCTTCCATCCACAGGTCATTACACACAAGGGAAAAGTTCAGTAGAGCAAAGCACTGAAGATCTCACTTTGGAGACCCTAATGTCTGAACTACGTGAAGTTATGGGTGACGTGAGATTAAAGGTCCCAGCAAAACGTTGTAAGTGTGATCCCTTACGCGAAGCACGTACCAAACACAACATCAAATGCGTGTTTCGAAATACATATTCAAAAAGTCATGTATGCATATATACATATATATGTGCAGGTACTGCTTACTGCTGTGAGGACCACAAAACCAGTGTCTGATCATTTTGGTCAGAGATGTGGATTTGATGTCAAAAAGATCAGCAGTGATTTCATGAAAGAACATATGTTTATGTGTGTGCATGTCAAAGACAGAGATTTTAAATGAAACATCATGGTTAGAAAAATAGAATTAAACCAAGAAAACCACTTCTTATTTTGGTCAGCATTTCTGTATAGGTGTTTCCAGCTTGCTGCCAGAGCTATCCGTGCTATCCAGAGCAGCTTGCTGAACAGCAAGACTTCACCCCCAGATGCTAGAAACTGCATGGTCTCAGACTCTCACATAGGCATGCTATTCAGGCTCAAAACAATCTTGCCTTTACTAATTTTATGAGAGACTTCCAAAAAAACAATAGTATTCGAGGGGGTTAGGATAGAAAAATCATTTCCAACCTGAGAGTGTGATGAGGAAATATTAGCATAGGTTTTTTGCCTTCTGACTGGGTAAGTGAAGTCCAGATTTAGCAGTCCTTTTTCAGAAAAAGCTCTCAGTCTAGTAATAATGTTGCCTGAATAAGAAATACTCATTTAAGTATGGTGCCTTCTGAAGTGGGTTATGTTTCAATCGCTACTGCACAGTGCTGTATAAGTCATGAAAAAAAGGAAAATTCATTCAGCAATATGTTCTTGGTATTCTAGTTTGCTTTTTTTTTTTACAAAATAGATGTAAAAAAACCTAACCTAAACCCCCCAAAACTCCACAGGCAACATATTATGTAGATCTCCATATCTCCACATTGTTTGAGACTAGCATCCTGATCTTGTGAATAGTTACCAGTAGTACCTAGTCCAGTGAGTAGTTCAACAGAGATGGTAGACGTGTCTGGTATCTACAGAGAATTTGAGCATGACCCTTTCATACACGCGCAGGTTTTGTTAGCAGTAACGTAGATCAAAGGAGGACCACAGTATTATTTGCAATGAGCCAGCCTGACGCTTGGCATGAGTGAGGTCTGCTAAAGTCAGTGGGTCTGAACCTGATTATGCCGGTCAGGAATTTGGCCTCATTTTCATCATGGAAAATATAAATGACCTCGTGCTTTTCTTTCGTTGAGCTCTGTATTTCTGAAATGTTAACAACTTGCTTTTCAACCAGTCCGAGAATGTGCTGAGTCTCTTCAAATTGTGTAAAGGATTTTTAGAAAAATGTCTTCTGTAACTGCTGAAAATTGCCTTTAATGCACTAGTTTTCAGCTTTCAAGGATCCAACTCAGTAAACTGATAACTCATTTTTGAAAGAAATTTTCTAACAATGCCTCTGATTCCTTACTACATAGAATGCTCTCATGGGAAATTTGGAGGCACGCAAATAACGCAAAAGAGAAAAACTATTGGGAAAAGGTAACGTTCGGTTCAGCGCAGGGACCAGAAATTCTGTTTCCATTTAAAAAAGCAAAACAAAAAATACCCTGGTCTTCACACATGCAATAAGCGACAAAATCTTGCCTTTGCTAACTCAAATGTGTTTGTTTCCCATCTGAGCCTGCAGACACTCCGAGACAATATTTCCCAAACCGGCAGACTGCCCTTCCCCTCCCAGTGACACCGATCTGCTGAGGGAAGACAGGCTCATACAGGGGCTGCAGCAAAGGAGAGTCCCGGCGTGGGTTTGCAGTACCGCTGCGCAACGGAGCTGCTTCTGTTCGCTCTGCTTTCGACACGGCTGCTAGTACGGCTGGAGCTTTTTCAGGCAAGGAAGAAACCATCCTCACCTGTGATGCTAGCAGCACATTTATCACGAACAAATCCATAGACTGTACGCTTTAAACTGCTTGATGCAGTTATGACATGGTATATGTTTACGCAGCTGAAATCCAAATGCGTGCCTCAGTTGATCTGGCGTTTGTAGAAAACGGTAGGGAAAGACCAATTAGTGAAAAATGAGCGCACCGTTTTGTCACGGCAGAAACATTAGAGACAGCTGTTGATTAAATAGTCTATCTTTTAACATCAACATTAAAAAAATAAGGAAGAAGCTGAAAAAAGAGAGATCATGACCTGATCATTATAGCAGTAACAGTGGTCGAATGCTGGCTTGTGTCTGCGGGTGAAACTCTGGCTTACATAAACCTGAGTGACACGCAAGTATCCAGTGACATATTTCACTACGTTGTGCTTTTACCCAACTTCTCCTTGAAAGTATAAACTCCAAAAGCGAAACTGATTGTAATATGGAATATTTTAAGGGAGATACCTTTCTGAACAAAATATGTATTTTGTGAAGTTCATGAGAGTCCAGTGGAATGAGACACGTAACACAGAGCTCAGTTTCCTACCTGTAGGTGTCTGTTGCCCTTTGTGATGCCTTGGAGTATCTGAGACATCTATAGGAGGCTGGCAGATATGTCACACAGTCCCTATGGACCTGCAGACTTCTGGAGTGGCAGCAGTAGGATGCCCTAAGGCAAATGGCATGAGACATTTATAGCTTCTCTACATTTTCTAAACATTTCTAATGACTTACAGCTCCTCTGAAGTCCCAAGTATTATATTTAGCAGCCGCTACCACTAGGACAAGTAAGTTTTACTGGTTCTAACAGGTGACTGTACAAAAACTACGGGTGAACTCCAGAAGAGGTGTCCCGCAGACAGAGGCAGAGATGGTTGAGCCCTGCACTCCAAGGATGCTCGCAGGGCTGAGTGGACTCATGTCTTCAGAGGGTTGAGTAGCCTGGGCTTGGTGCTGCCCTAACCACCCCACAGAAATATGCACTAGGCACAATGGCTGCCTAGACCAAAAGCTGATTTGTTTTCTGAGCTGACTATAAAGCAGACAGCTTGCTTTTCAGCGGTATTGTGTAGTTCTGTATCCCAGTATCAAACAGGAGAAAAGTGCTGCCACCCTTATTTTGCACAGTTCAAATGAGTAGGCAAAGGGAGTTGTCACCTGCTGTGTCCTAGTCATACTGGGTAAACTGGATTTTCTTACATGGATTGGTCACCACTGTGCCGAACATCTAACATTAAATTTAAAGGTTCTTATTCAGCAGTCAGGTCTGAAAGAAATACCAAGTAACCATATGAATCTGTTTTGACTGGCCTCATAAACGGTGTTGTAGTATGTCCTAATAATATGTCCTGCATTATACAGCAGAGTAGCTTTACTTGATCTAATCCTCCTAAAATCAACACTTATGATTAGATGATAAATTTTGGTTATGAAATAAGAACTCAATGACTGCCTTAAAAATGGGGACTGTGAATTACTTCAGATAGATAGAGTCTTTAGTAAAATCCTACAATTTACAAATTGTCATGCTATAGTTACTTTAAAAGCTCATGTACCGTCTATATGAACCATCCAATAAGGCTGCTATATTAAAAGCCAAAATAACTGTTTAAACTAAAAAGTTAATATTTAAACTCATGTTCCATTAAAAATATGCCAGGATAGTTTTGCATCATGTTAAATGATACACAGTGAGGTCCCTTGATTTGTTTCTATTTTTGTTGGTGTTCTTAGATCCTGAGCAAACTAGCTCAGGATTGTATTGTATATTGTATATTATATTGAAATATGAAATATTGTATATATTTCATATATTTATATGAAATATTGTATGTCTTTGCTTACCTCTAAACAGAACCTTTCAGTTGGTTAATACAGATGATTTAAAATCCTTTCCTGGAGCTAGTATTCTACTTTGATTCAGTTTTCAATGTAAACTTTTCATCTTGTTCTTGAAACCTGTGACTCAGTAGGTATGATGTTCTGACAAGGGCTGCTACGGTGAGAAATGCCTTCCAGTATGCATTACAATGTCCTCCATGTAATTTGGGGATATGTTAAGTACAAAAGGATCAAACTCATAGTATGAAGCTTTTTGGGAGTGGAAATAGTTTAAGTAAGTAAGTGGTTTGCAAGGATGGTGGCAACTCTTCAAAAAGTTAAATTTGATGGTGACATCTTAGCAGCTGAAGCCAGCAACAAAAGCTCCCCTTGACTTTAACAAGGCCAAAGCATTCCTTTATGGAAACTGCAAGGCTGCAAGATGCCACTCTCTTCCAGGGCATGATTTGCACTGATGAAAACAGTCATGAGAACATCACAGTGCCAAATGTCACAGTTCTGATCTAATCCACCTTAAAATCTCTCCATTGTACAGAACAGTGTGTGGCTGGAAAAGTTTGCCAATAAGCTATATGTATCAGGAAAAAAAAGTGGCTCCAGGTAAAATCTATCATATAACTGCACATTACACATTCTACCTGTCAAGAAAACACTTAGAGAAAACAAATTAAGTGAGCATAATGATGCAGGTTGCATAGGGGTGTTGTGCCTTGGAAGTCCATGCAACCCACTTACACAGGGCTCCAACATTTTCTCAGTCCTCCTCAGTCGCAAGTGGATCTGCAGAACATGGAGATATTTGTAATCAAAAAAAGATACCATTGTTATGATACCAAAAGGCTTCATGCGATTAAAGCAGAAGTAGTTAAACAAATGCACAGAAGGAAGGAAAGAATTCTGCCAAGGGTGCTTAAGCAGGGTGGTACCACCTGTTAGTCACTGCATTCCGGTCTGCGGGAGAGAGGAAAACACAACAGAGAAGTATCGCTATACTTGTCCTGATCTTATCCTTTTCCCTGGACATGTGCTAGTGGCTATTGTCAGGGAGAAAAGATTCTGGGGTAGATGCTAGCAATTTGCTAGATGGTTAGCGTTTCTTTCCACACCAGCACCCTGTCTTTTCCTGCTTCTTCAGATGTGCTGTGATAAAGCCAATGGACAGTGTCTAGACGGCAAATAGCTCTGGCCTTTGAAAGTCATTTGATGCACTAGGGCTGTGTTATACATGCACGGTTTTAATGAGGTTCTTACGGGTTTTTCAGGAGTATTGTGCAGCAGGCAAGAGGGATAGAAAGAGAGAAAAATCCTTACCTTTGATTTCACACCTGTTGCTATAGACACCACTACATGTTTCACACTACCCTGTTTAAGGGGTTTAAACATAGAATGACCATCAGACATTTTTAATCCTCTGTACATTAAGGATGTTTTTCCTTTTTCAGCTTCACACGGGAATGTGTCTGTTTGCAAATTTAGGCACGGCTTACTCATTTGGCTTAGATGTTCATATACACATTACATTATGCCACCTTCCCCCCACTTTTTCAACCAAAGTGTCCTCCAGAGTGTTTTGTTTTGCCAAGTAAAAAAACCCCAAAATTTTGCAGTGTGGTAGCTTGTCACGCATCAATTGGAAACAATATTTCAAGGTTGTTTTTGGACCTTCCGTCACTGAAGGTCTGATGCCACCTCAAAGGATTCAGCTGGGGCAGTGGTTACATGCACTACCTCATCTGCGACATGCAGGACCTGCTCCCACGGACAGCCTTCCCCCAAAAGAGCTGTTATGCTACGTATCAGATGGTTGGAACAATGCAAGTTTTGAATTGTATTTACTTGCACTTGTTAGTGCAACAGTACCGTGGGGCTACAATTGCTAAGATCATCCCCTCCCTCCTTGAATGGGGAAAGTCTTGCCTTTACAGTACATTCTTAGAGATCAGGCAAAAGACAAAAAAAAGAACAAGCAACCTTTATTCCATTCTCATGGGATTTCCTTTTCTGTATTTGAGTAATAAAGAGTGCAGCAGAGAGTTTTAGAAATTCTGGGCCATTTTGGGTGCAGAGAGGCAGTTACAAGCATGAAAATTTATTGCACAATGGGAAGGCCTGGTGTACCAGTGCTGCCACCCCTTCAGAGCACCCACAGGCATTCATGTCCAGGGGAGCAGGGCTGTGAGATCACACACTCTGAGCTGTGTCCTTCCTTCCTTCCTTCCTTCCTTCCTTCCTTCCTTCCTTCCTTCCTTCCTTCCTTCCTTCCTTCCTTCCTTCCTTCCTTCCTTCCTTCCTTCCTTCCTTCCTAGCCACTGCCTGTGGAGGTGGTAAAAGTAAGGTATTTAAAGTTGCACTGTCAGCCGAAGGAGCTGTGCCCATCACCTTCAACAGGCTGTCATAAAAGAGAGCTTCTTTCCCATGCTTATGTGGAACCAGGTCCTGTGATGCATGCACACATATTTCTGTAATTCTAAACTGTACGTAGGAAACGAAAGTCGTTGTATAACACAACTAATCCTTTATTTAGATCATGGAAATTCCGAATAAGGCACAAAAAAGAACAAGACTGGGTTTGGAGTAGTATCCCAAGATCTGTGAAATTAAATTGATTTCCATTCAAATCAGGTCTTTTACTCTTCTTGAAAATGTCAAGGTGTCAGCCTTGGCCATTACCAGACTGTGATTTATAGTTGAGACAAAGCGGTAATACTCAGGTGACTGTCTGGAACTGTACTGCTGTGTCTGGAAAGGCTACAGATGACAGCCATCTCCTTTCTTAACCAACTTGCATTGCTTATCTAAATCAGTCCTCCCACACCCCTCCTCCCCAAACCCTTGATAGAAAAATGATAAAACATATAGGCTTGAAGATTTACTGAGATCAGGCAAATAAGCCTTGTTAAGGGAGTAGGTTACAGAACTTTGGAAAATCACAGTAAAAATAATCCTTTAGCTAGCTATATCCTAGCTGTTTGCATGAATACCTGTAAAATGTGAGGCTGATTGCCTGGTTTCAACACATGGGTATGTTTTAATCCATCTGTAGGATCTATTTCTGAAACTTGAGTATACTAGAAGCACAGAAAATGCTGAAACCAAGTAAGTTTTCAAATAGTAAGAATAATACAGCTGCTGTAATTTTCTTCTCAAATTAAACACAATTTATTCAATAAATAGATTAATGGAGGTTAAAAATTACATGGCTAATATTTAATCAAACACTGATGAGCTAATTCTGTCAGTTCTCCCATTGACATAAAGTTTTGCCTGAATAAAGGCAACAGAAGTACTTAACAGTTTAGGTGCTAAACTCCTACTAATTTTAGCTGGAATTAAGCACCTTTAAACAGCTCAGACAAGCTTTTTCAAATCTATTTCTCTCTTTATTCCTTCAACTCTACTTGTGGTCTCAGTATAGTGGACTGAAGGAGAGAATAAACAAAATATATGAGTAAGTCAAACAAAAGAGAATAGGAATTACTAGCACAACTAATAATACCATCCCTGACATTAGATTGTTTGTTCTGGTATTATTATTTGCGGAGGATATTGACAAAACGGGAAGGGTTCAAACAAGAGCAAGCAACACGATCTGATCTTCCCCAAAACCTAACTTATTGTAAGACAATCTCTTTAGTTTTTCAACGAAAGCAAATGACCATTTAAATTGTCAGTAAAAGTTTCAGTAGTTGGAAGCTGATGCTAAACAAATTCCAATTAGAAATAAAGCCTATGTTTTTAACAGTGATGTAATAGACTACTGGGATGCTGTTCCTGGGGTTATTATAGATTCTCTGCCACCCCAAATCCTAAACATACACGCTAACCAAACAGAAATTGTTGGTGTTGATGTGGGAGTTGCTTGGTGAATGCTTTGGCGTGCGTTATGGAGGAAGTCAGACTAGGTGATTGAGTTTGCCTTGGCAGCAGACGTGATATTTCTGCTATGTGTGGGAGACACTGGGGGGAGAGCATGGGAGGGGGTAAGAGGGAGGGAAAAGGAGAGAAGGAAAGAAGGAGGAGATGTCTGGCTGTTTTCCTTGCCTAGTACATCTAAGGTGCAAGCCTTGTGTGGTACCATGTTTCCTGTTTCAGTGAACTGCAGATGGTACCTAGAAGCAGAAAGGTATAGGATGGCATTAAGCCACACGTTTTACTACAGGGCAGGAGAGCCTGCAAGTTGAGAAGACTACTGCAGATATTAAGGTCTGCTGTCACTTCGTAAGCTGAGCTGGATGCCAGCTGAAAGATTTTTTGGCCATAGAAAAATCATACAGAAGTGACACACACATAAGACTGTTTTATAGAAAGATTCTGACCCCAGTGATTCTCTTTGGAGCTACTCCTTAACATGCTTTTTTTTCTTTTACTAGCTATTACAGAAGATCATTAGGACCATCAAAAATATTAATCTGAAAAAAAGTAAATGTGGATGCTAAAACAAAGTTACAGAGTCTCGATGGAGACTAGATGAATGTTGGGATGTGAGATCCCATAGCTTGTTCACATATGCTCCTCTCTCTTCCCAGCCACAGCAGTAAGTTACTGTGAACACCTAAAGAACAAGCAGCACAAAGAGACCGGTAAAAGAAATGTATAAAATGTCCCCTCACACTACCACAGTAAATCATGACCTCCTACTGGCCACTGAATGCTTTGTTAATACTTGCATTTTACTGGGGTCTCAGAGCTCTAACCAAAGTCAAGGTCCTGCCGCGCTAGTCACGGCGCTGCCAGTTAGTGAGTGGCGGTCCCCATGTGAAAGAGCCCGTGGTCTGCCTGGACAACACAGGGCAAGTGTCAGGGAAGGAAAGTAAAAGTTGACTCACTGAAATAGGGCGCAAGGGAATTGTCTGCATTCATGCTGAGTGCCAGGAAATGACCCTAAATCTTTAGCCATCGATGCAGGAAAGAAGAGCACGTAGGCGGCAGTTTGGAAACATTTGAAAGGTTTTAGAAAGTGTTAGTTATTGCATGTAGTAATTTTGATTTCCCACCAGCATTTAGGGAATGGTTACCAAATTTCAGAAAGCCAAACTGCAGCCTTTGGAATTTATTAACTCATAAAATCCTACCAAAGCTCAATACTCAGATACCAGCAACACCCACAAGAAATCACAGAATCATAGAATTGTAGAATGGTTTGGCTTGGAAGTGACCTTTAAAAGTCATCTAGTCCAACCCCTCTGCAATGAGCAGGGATGTCTTCAACTAGATCGTGTTGCTCAGAGCCCCGTCCAGCCTGACCTTGAATGTCTCCAGGGATGGGGCATTGTCACGAATGGACAATTTAGGTCCCTTAACTTAGAGCAGCCCAGGTACAAGGCAAAGCTGGGGGGAGTGCACCACCACAGGCATCTACCACCTCTCTGGGCAACCTGTGCCAGGGTTTCACCATGCTCATTGGAAGAAAATTTCTTCCCTATATCTAGTCTAAATCTGCCCTCTTTTAGCTTAAAACCATCACCCCTTTTCCTATTGCAACAGGCCCTGCTAAAATGCCTGTCCCCATCTTTCTTACGAGCCCCCTTTAAGTACTGGCAGGCTGCATAGTCTAACTCTGAGTCTGTCAGGAGAGAGTTCCAACATTGCAGTGGTAGCCTGTTTT
>NW_010547627.1:0-301 GCF_000687285.1 Phaethon lepturus | reverse complement strand
AAAACCCCCCCAGCCACTGTTTTAGCACTGGGTGCCCCAATGACTCCTGAAACGTCAGTATTTCGACCATACTCATCTATTTCAGAAAAAGGCATGTTTGAGAATTAATAACCAAAATAATATTCGGACATAATAAACACCAGAAAAGCACGTTCTCATAGATTTATATAAAATCTAACAGTAAATCTAACTCCCTGAATGCTCTGGTGTGTATTATGTATAAATACACGAGCAGGAACTCTAAGCACTGCGTATCCTTAGACTTGTGAGAAATCTTCCCAACAGAGAGACGAAAAGCTGT
>NW_010547626.1:0-279 GCF_000687285.1 Phaethon lepturus | reverse complement strand
GCGTGTCTCCGTGCCTCGGTTTCCCTGCTGGAGCAGCGCACGGCCTCGGTTCGTGCCCCCGGCTGAGGAGGGTTTTGGGGAAAGGCTGAGCGTTGTCCTGGGCTTTCTGGTTTCGGCAGGTGTCGAGGGAGGCCCCGTGTTGCTGGAACCGCACGACTCTGCTCTCAGTAGAGCTCTTGTGATTTCCCCGGGCAGCCACACCGGGCATTTCGGGTTCCCAGCGGGTCCCGAACGCGTGTGATCAACCCCCAGAGCTCAGACCCCAGCCCACCCCGGCGC